>NC_038241.2:12202620-12493004 GCF_000004515.6 Glycine max
CAAGTTAGTTTTGAAAGTTAAAATTGAAAGTGATAGATTTACCCTGGGTGAGAATTTGAGCCATCATCATCTATTTTATTCGGTGTGTTTTGCCCCATTGATTGCTTGCACAATAGTCTTGGCTTGACTCTTGTTGATACTTCTTGCTTCACATGCATGTTGGGAGATGATTTAGGCATTTTGTTCTTATAAGCCTCTAGCCAAATGAGCCTACCTTGAATTAATTCCTTTGATAGCCCCTTTGAACCTATGTTCCCCTTTCTTTGTTTTGAAGCTCATTACAAGCCTTAAGTGAAAAACCATGATCTCACCCTACCCTTAAGGAATTTTGGAGCTTTGGAATTGTTTTGGGAATAAGTTTGGGGGAGTACGTTTCATTGGATGATATGTTTTTGTTGGCCATGCTTGATGATGTATTTTGGCCATGCTTGATGTATATACATATTGCCTAATTGTTGCTCTATTTTTCAAATGCTTTCAAATATGTTATTGTTCATGTTCAAAAATTAAAAAAAAATGAAAAAAAATGAAAAAAAAAACAGAAAAAGAATGAAGTTGAATACATGAGGTCTTGGTTTGAAGACTTGGATTGGTTTGAGGACTTGGTTGACTTTGTTTTGGGTTTACTTTTTATGCTTAATTTTTAATTTTGGTTTTGGGGTTTACTACTTTTTCTTAGTTCTCACTTATTCCCCATTGCTCCTCTATTCCTTTGGGTTTTAGTTACTTATCTCATACTTTCCTCTACCTTGTCCTTGGCCTCATTACAACCTTAAAAGACCTTTTGATCCTCATATGCATGTGTTTGTGGTGTTGTTGTCAATTTTAGAGTCTTGCCAAGTCTAGGTGGTGTTTGTTTTCATGGGTGCTCTGAGAGTAAACAGTAGCCTAGACACTTGAGAGATAGAGTTCATATCTTATGAGGCTTTATCACTTTTCATTCTTGAGCTGATTAATTATCTTGCCATGTTTGAGATGCTTGGATGATTTTCATGACTGTCTTGATTCTTTAACTCTTTACGTGTTGGATGTTGCCCATTCCTTTCATTCCTTGAGATTCATTGAGAAATATGTAATTGTTTTTGTGTTTGTTTATTTCTCTTTAATGTCTCTGTATTTGTTCCTTGCTTTGCTTTTTGATTTTGCCCTGGAGTGCAAAAGGCTAAGTGTGGGGGGATTTGATGTCTCATTATTTTCTCCTATTTCTTAACCCTTTTTGTTACCATTTTAATTACTGATTAGCCTTAATTGTCAAATTAATTATCTTATCTTATCTAGATTTTATTTCATCCTATCTTATCTTATCTTGTCCAGATTTTATTTTATTTATGGGTTTGGACTTAAAACAAATTTGTAAGCTTTGGGGCTGAGGACCTATATAACAGCACCAGGGTTTTAGTTTAGAGAGTTTTTGGAGAGGAGAATAATTCTAGGGTTTTAGAATTCCAGTTTTTACTTTTCATGCACACTGTTCACGTAGAATAAAATTTGTTTTCTGCAATTTCGTTTCTGCTTCAATCTACAATTTCGTTTTCTGCTGATTAATGGAAGGCTAAGTCTCCAGTGTTGTTTTCTCTTGAGGATCAAGCACAGCTCTCTTTGAGGTTTTGTTATTACTGTTGAATTCTGATCAGTTTTTCCTCTTCACCAATTACTCTGTATTTGTTGCTATTAATCCATGCATGCTTAGTGCTTGATTAATTGTATCTACGCTTAATTTACGTTCATGCTTAATGATCAGTTTCGTTCATGATTAATTGGTGTATGTGTTGCTTAATCACATAATGACAACCTTATGTTAATTTTCGCTTAGTAATTTAATTTAGGATTGGATTAAGTGGTTGAACTGATTAGGGATAAATTCTCGTAACCTATGATAAGAGACTTGCTTGTGAATCAAGGGGAAACAACATGTTTTAATTCTATTATTTTTTAATTAAAAATTGCTCGTTGTTTAATTTACAAAAACAAACAACCCCCCCCCCAATTCATTAATGATTTATTATTTTCTGTTATGAACGTTTGGTTGACCATTGCTCGTTGGGAGACGACCTAGGATCACTTCCTAGATATTGCATTTTTAATGTTTATTTGATTCGGGTACGGCCTCGATCAATAGGCTAAGAATTGCAAGAATACATGAACAAATGTATCTAAAATTCAATCAACAAAATCAAAATTGAACACAAACTTAGAACAACAATTATTATGACTAAACATGACTCTAAAACAACATGGATTAAGTGATTTACACTTAGTTTTTTATGTTTTTTTTTTCTAATCAATATTTTGCAATAAAATTAAGATCTACAGGTTCAGTGCAAGAAGGTTATGACTGAATAATGATAAAACCTAAAATCAACAAAAAAAAAACATGATACAATAGTAGATCTATAAAATTTGAAGCATAAAAATGCAAGAACAAGTGTAGATCTAAGATTTAATCAGTTTATTTTTTTGAATCTAGTCTAAGCAGAACCAAACCACAAGACAATGGAGGAGATACATGGAGAAGACAATGAATAACAAGGAATTAAAGTGAATTGACTGAACAAAAAGATAGAAGAACCAAAAAAACATCACCTAAATGAAGATGCTCTTGATACCACATGATGTAGCTCCAAGTAGAGCTTGTAGGCCTTGAATCTTCTTCATCAATGGAGCCCTTTGCTTCTTGAAGATCAATTTCAGTGGAATGGAGAATGAGAAAAGGTTATTGGAGACGCCACTTTAAGGAGAAGATGAGTCAAGAACAAGCTCACCACCATAGGAAGCCATGGATAAGAGCTTGAAGGTAGGAGAAGATGAGTGGAGGGAGAGGGAGAGAAGGGGCACGAAATTTATGCCTCAAATGAGGTTTGAACTTTGAAGTGTAATTTCTCAAGTGATCAAAGTTAAAAAAAAATGCACACACAAGGCCTCTATTTATATCCTAAGTGTCACACAAAATTGGAGGAAAATTTGAATTTCTATTCAAATTTCACTTGAATTTGAATTTGAATTGGTGGATCCAAATTTGGAGCCAAAATTTCACTAATTATGATTAGTGAATTTTAGCTATGGTTCAGCCCACTAATCCAAGATCAAGTCCAAGATTCTCCACTAAGTGTGCTTAGGTGTCATAAGGCATGCAAAGCATGAAGGACATGCACAAAGTGTGACTATATGATATGATAATGGGGTGTAGCAAGCAAATTCTCACCTCCACCTTAAGATGGTCCAAAATTTAATATGATTGGACTTCTCCCAATTTTTTAGGAAGCCATAATTTTAGCAAGAAATTGAACTAGTTAGTGCTGATATATGGGCTGTTTTTCTTGAATTTTTAACCTCAAAAATGAATTTTTAAGTATGAAAATGTAGGGTAAGACATAAGGTTTAGAAAAAAAATGATTTTTAGAGCACCTAGAAAATTTGATTAAAGTTTAGGAATGAAATTTGGTAAACCTAGACAACAAGGGAATTTCAAGTATTAGATAACTTAAAGTAGTAATTTTAAGCTTAAAAATGAATTTAGAACATGGAAAAACATTGAGTAGTAAGGAGTGTTAAGAATTGATTCTAGCAAAATTATAGGACAATAGACTTAGACTAATAAAATCGTTAGAATTGGGCGCTTTGTGTTTTGTATTTCTGAAAAACATGATTGAGCATGTTGAACTTTTATTTCTAAATTACTATTGTTTGGAATGAATAAGACCATGAGAGTATGAACTCGGGCAATTTTTTTTTTTGTGACGTGTGAATTTTATTATGGTTTTGAACCTTAGGATAGCCACTGAATATGAGTAAAACCGTGAGAGTGTGAACTCCGACAAATTATATATGTGGTGTGTGAGATCTATATTTTGGTGTGTGTGTGTAATATATGGATTATCTTTTCTGTACTCGCTTTGGGTTGGGTTTGGGGGTATTCGACCCTCGACAAATTATTTGTTATAATTTCTGGATGATTGTATTTTAGCCATTATGTTGTCTGCGAATAGACGTGTTCTTTTTATTACTAAAGCACGGGGGAGAAGTAGTCTCCTTTTGACTACTATAAATGTCTTGACCTCTCATAATCATGGTTTCTTTGTGGGGCATTTAGAGGTAATGTGACCTCTCCCAAGATATTTGAAGCATTTAATGTGGCTAGTCCTTGCTTTGGAACTAGTCTTAGTGGTGGATTTCTTTATGGTCTTACCTTTATCTTCCTTGGGTTTTGAAGGTGCAGCCCATAAAATTCCTTGGGCTTGGTCCTTCCTCAGATAAGAGTGAAAGCCATAAGATTTTGAAGAAGGCTTTCTTTTAAGTTGTTGCTCCACTGTTACACAAAGTTGGACTAGCTCATCTAGGTTCCTATATGGAAGGAGTTCAACCTTATCCCTCACTTCCATATTAAACCCACTAAGGAACCTAGCTATGCTTGTTCTTTCTTCCTCCCTAAGTCTAGCTCTTAAAAGGAGTAGTTCCATTTCTTGTCTATATTCTTTGACACTCATACTCCCTTGTCTAAGCCTTTGGAGCTTATCCATAAGCTCCCTTTCATAGTAGGAGGGAATGTGCTTCTTCCTAAGGGCACTCTTAAGATCATTCCAATAGTCTACAAGAGGATTCCTATGAATCCTTCTTTCCCTAACAAGGGAAGTCCACCAATAGAGGGCATACCCTTGGAAGCTAAGGGTAGCTAATGGAACTTTTCTTTCTTCACTAATATGATGGCAAGCAAAGAGTTGTTCAACCTTCATTTCCCAATCTAGGTAGGCCTCAACATTATCTTTTCCATGAAAATATGGGAGGCTAGTGCTAACCTATTAAGACCTTCTATCCTTTTCTCTTCTTTGGGAGTGAGGTCTAGTATGGGACCTATGCCTCCTTCCATAGCAGTCACTTAGCTCTTCACTGAAAATTTTACAAGACTCATGACTACCATAGGAAGCATTTCTTCCTCTTCTTAATTCTTTCATTAATTTTCTTCTTTCATCCTCTCTTATTTTCTCTCTTTCATCTTGACCTATTTCTTCCACTCTTTTTTTCCTTTTTCTTTTCTCTCTTGTTTTTCTTTCCACAATTTAAAGGACCTCAACTCATCTAACATCCTATACAAGGGGTCCTTAGGAGTAGAACACTCACCATTAACACTAGATGAAGAATGAAGAATGAAGACTCATGTTGGTTCTTAAGTGGTGGTTCTTTCTTGTTGGGGGTTTGAAAACAAAAAGTATAAGAAACTATGGTTGAAACTAGCCAAAATAAACACTAAAAGAGGTGTGAAAGATAAGGTAAAGGAAATTTAAAGCAAGCTAGATGGTTTCCTATATGAAGGCTTGGATGACCCTTTGGAGGTTCCAACTTGCTCTTCACTTAGTCTTCCCATAGACCCCTGAAGAATGTCCAAATACAAGGAATTGCAATAGAAAAAATTCGTTACTCAATTGTTTTATTATAACAAATTTAACAAAGCAATTAAGGTTTTCAAATTTGTCTTCAATGCTTGTTTGTTTTCTCAAGTTTTTCACTCAAAATTTGGTAAGGCTTTGGTGCTTCAAATCCAATGGTGCTCCTAGGATGGCTAACCTCCAAGACTCAAAAATCTTCATTCAAGCAATGCACCAATTTTCTCTTCCTATCCTCATTGTAGGCAGCAACACTTAAACACAAAAAAAAAAAAAGACAGGCAAGAAACCAAAAGATGAAATGAAAGCTAAAACAAAAGGAAATTTAACATCACATTAATTCAATGAGATTCAGGGAAAAATAAAGCAAAAGGACAACACCACAAGCCAAGGTGGAACACAAAGGATGTCCTAGAATGACACTAGATTAGATTGACAAATTAAAAACAAAATTCAAAGCAAAATTCTAGTTATGTCAATTTGGCAACACATCTAAAAGATGAAAAAACTCCAAGAAGTCAAATAGGCTTGTAATAGAACCCAAAACAATGAACAATTTTCAAGAAAATCAAGCATACACATTTTTTTATTTTTGTTGTTGTTTTGGATGTGTATTTTGACGTTAATCTTTATCACCTTTTCTCACTCATTTCTTTTTTCATTTTTGTTCATTCTTTTTCCATTTTTTTTGTCAAGATATCTATTTTATCAAGTTAAAAGTTCATCTCAAAACTCCAAGTATTCAAGCCATAGAGGAGTTAAGAAGACAGTGTGCTAGAGCTGATAACAATAAGAATTTTAACCTAGAAATGAAGAGTAGTGTTTATGTTGCTTAAGGCTTGGATAGTTACAATATGTGTTTGCTTATGCTCAATTGTCTTGGATAAAACAATTCAAGAGAGATTAAGACTTATTTTGATTCATAAATCCAGCCACAACTCAGCACCACAACTCAATTTCTTCGTAGGCATCATATAGGAAACTTAGAAAATAAGAAAAGTTCAACAACAAGACTGCTTCTAGGAATTGATTTACAACATGTTAAGAACTAAATAACATGCATGAATTAGACCCAAAATTCAAATGATAGGATAAAAATTGCAAGAATACATGGACAAATGTATCTAGAATTCAATCAACAAAATTAAAGTTCAACACAAACTTAGAACCTAATGTAGTAATTGTTATGACTAAACATGACTCTAAGACAACATGAACGAAGTGATTTACACTTAGATTTTTGTGTTTTCTTTTTTAATCAATATTTTGCAAGAAAATTGAGATCTAAGGATCAACACAAGAAGATTATGACTAAAAAATTATAGAACCTAAAATCAACACAAAAACATGATTCAAGAGTAGATCTATAAAATTTGAACCATAGAAATGCAAGAACAAGTGTAGATCTAAGATTTAATTGGTTTATTTTTTAATCTACTCTAAACAACACCAAACCACAAGACAATGGAGGAGTTACATGGAGAAGACAATGAATAACAAAGAATTAAAGTGAATTGACTGAACAAAAGATAGAGGAAGCAAAAGAACATCACCTAGATGAAGATGCTCTTAAACACATAATATGGCTCCATGTAGAGCTTGTAGGCCTTGGATCTTTTTCAACAATGGAGTCTTTTGCTTCTTGAAGATCAATGGCATTGGAATGGAGAAGGAGGAAAGGTGATTGGAGACGTCACTTCAAGGAGAAGATGAGTCAAGAACAAGCTCACCACCATAGGAAGCCATGAGGTTTGAACTTTGAATTCTAATTTCTCAAATCATCAAAGTTGCCAAAATACACACACAATGCCTCTATTTATAGCCTAAGTGTCATACAAAATTGGAGGGAAGTTTTAATTTCTATTCAAATTTTACTTGAATTTGTGGATCCAAATTTTGAATCAAAATTTCACTAATTATGATTAGTGAATTTCAACTATGGTTCAACCCACTAATCCAAGATCAAATCCAAGATTCTCCACTAAGTGTGCTTAGTTGTCACGAAGCATGTAAAGCATGAAGGACATGCACAAAATGTGACTATATGATGTGGTAATGAGGTGTAGCAAGCAAATGTTCACCTCCCCCTTAGGCTAGTCCAAAATTTAATTGGATTGAGTTTCTCCCAATTCAATTAAATTTATCTTCCAACACACATCAAATAGTGCACTTAATGTATGTGAAATTACAAAACTACCCCTAATACAAAAACTAGTCTAGGTACCCTAAACTCGAAAATCCTACATTACTAGAGTACCCCAAACTTATGGGGTACCTCCCTACACTATGGAGCCCTAAATACAAGGCCCTAAAAATAATGAAACCCTAAACTAATATGTACAAAGATAAGTGGACTCATACTTAGCCCATGAGTCCAAAATCTACCATAAGACTCATGAGAACCCTAGGATCTTCTCCTGCATCCCTGACTCAATCTTCATGGAGTCTCCTAGCCGTGACTTTAGTGATGGGTGCCCTTCTTGGGAGGATTGCATCATACTGTGTGGTATTTTGAGAGGTGGTGAATATTTTATCTTTATTGCAAAAAATTGTAATTATTTCAATACATCTATGTATATATCTTATGGGTCACTGAGGCTTAGTATGTATGATTAGGTATTTCTTTCAGTTTATCATCATTTAATTTTGTGCAAGTTAATTCTTTATAAGTTGTATTTTATTATAGCATTGTGTAAGGGTGAAAGAAAAATGATAACTTTTGAAATGACTTTTAAATAGAGAACACATTTTGACAATACCCTTTATTCATGAGTATTTTAATTTTATGTACATGCTTTAATCAAGCGCAACACACACACACACATATGCACATGCTCTTTCTTTTCCAAAAAGAAAAAAATATTGAGATATTTTATAAACTTAGAAATAAAAACTAAATTTAATGACGTGTATTCCACAAAATATATTATTTAAACGATTTTAAAGCAATATTTCAAAAAAAAAAATAATTCGAGGTGTTACAATACAAGTCAACAATCTACAAAGGAGTTGCCCAAAGGATGGAGAACCTCTAGGGACTTATCACTTGGCAACATAATAGGTGATATAAACAAAGGGCTAACCACTCGTAGCTCGCTTAATAATTTTTGTAGATATGTGGCCTTTGTATTCCATGTAGAGCCAAAATCTATTGAAGAAGCTTTACTTGATAAACATTGGTTGTTGGGCATGCAAGAAGAATTGAATCAACAACAACAACGCCTTATCCCACTAGGTGGGGTCGGCTACATGGATCAACTTCCGCCATAATGTTCTATCAAGTACCATACTTCTATCCAAATCATTAAGTTCGAGATTCTTTTTGATAACCTCTCTTATAGTCTTTTTGGGTCTTCCTCTGCCTCGAATTGTTTGCCTTCTCTCCATCTGGTCTACTCTCCTCACTACAGAGTCTACCGGTCTTCTCTCTACATGCCCAAACCACCTAAGTCTATTTTCCACCATCTTCTCTACAATAGGCGCTACTCCAACCCTCTCTCTAATAGCTTCGTTTCTAATTTTATCCTGTCGAGTCTTACCACACATCCACCGCAACATCCTCATCTCCGCTACACCTACTTTATTCTCATGTTGGCTCTTGACTGCCCAACATTCTGTTCCGTACAAAATCGCCGGTCTTACCGTAGTCCGATAAAACTTTCCCTTTAGCTTGATCGGTACCTTTGCATCACATAACACCCCCGATGCTTTTCTCCATTTCATCCATCCTGCTTGAATGCGATGATTCACATCCCCTTCAATTTCTCCATCATCCTGTATTACAGACCCAAGATATTTAAACCGTGTGACTTGAGGGATAATATGGTCTCCTATTTTCACCTCTGAGTTAGAAACCCTCCTTCTTTTGTTGAACTTACATTCCATATACTCCGATTTGCTTCTGCTTAGGCGAAAGCCATGTGTTTCTAGAGCTCGTCTCCAAGTTTCCAACCTCTCATTCAACTCCTCCCTCGACTCTCCAAGGAGGACTATGTCATCTGCAAAAAGCATGCATCTCGACGCTATCTCTTGGATTTGTTCCGTGAGGACATCCAGAATTAAGGTAAAAATGCAAGAAGAATTGAATCAATTTAAAAGAAATGAAGTTTGGGATCTTGTGCTAAGAACTAATGCTCAACAAGTAATTGGAACTAAATGGGTGTTTAGAAACAAAATTGATGAAACTAGTTTTATAACCAAAAATAAAGCCCATTTAGTAGCCAAAGGTTATAGCCAAGAAGAAGGTATTGATTATGATGAAACTTTTTCCCTTGTTGCAAGAGTTGAGGCCATAAGACTTCTTCTAGCTTTTGCTTCCTTAATGGATTTTAAGCTTTTTCAAATGGATGTCAAAAGTGTCTTTTAAAATGGTTACATAAAAGAGGAAGTTTATGTTTCTCAGCTCCCTGGATTTGTTGATTATGACTCCCCTAATCATGCATACAAACTAAAGAAAGCACTTTATGGACTTAAGCAAGCTCGTAGGTCTTGGCATGAAAGATTGAGTAATTTCTTACTTGAACAACAATTTAAAAGAGGTAAGGTCGATACTACTTTATTCATTAAGAAAACAAAAAAGGACATCTTACTAGTTCAAATTTATATTGATGGCATTATTTTTGGATCTTACTTCCTAGGACTTCAAATAAAACAGTTGGATAGTCGTATCTTTATCAACCAATCCAAGTATTGCAATGACTTACTCAAAAGATTTGGTAGAGAAATTCAAAGAGTCATCAACACTTATAGATACTTCAAGCTACATTGATTCGGATGAGAAAGGTAAACTAGACAAATCAAGATATAGTAGTATGGTTAACTTTCTTTTATATCTAACAGTTGTCTCGACATTATACATTTGTTTGTGTATGTATTAGATTTCAAGCTAATTCTAAGGAATCTCATTTAGTTGTTGGGAAGATGATTCTTAAGTACATAAAGGGTACATTAAAAGTATAATTATGAATTAACAAACAATCAATTGTTTAGAATCATGTAAATTTTCCTTTTAGAAATCAATTTTACAAGTATACTATAAATATATAAAATAGATAAACATATTTATTAAATGTGATATGTGGGAATTACAATTTTTTTTTAAAAATGTTTGTACCTACCATTAATAATTTTAGTATTTTCAAATTTTACATCATTAAAGAAGGTTTACATTAAAAATTTTCAAAACAATTTTTTGTTTACTTTAAAGCTACTTTAAAATTGAAGCTAGAAATAAGAGCTTAAAAAAAGAAATAGAATTTTTTTATTAATTTTCATTTTTTTAACTAAGCTCCTTTTAAATAAAAAGTTTTTTTAAAGCCAAAAATTAATTGTTAAAAAATGTAAAAAACAACAACTTTAGTTTTATTAAAAATAGCATTAGAACCCGTGTAATGTATGTTTTTGTAGTAAAAAAAGAGTGAGAAAAAAGTATAATGTTTAAATTTTTAAAAATAAAATTAAATGTATTAAAAAATGCAAATTGTTTTTTGTAAAAAAAGTGAGAAAGAAAAAAACAATAAAGTAATATGTTTAAATTTTTAAAGAATATAAATAGAATGCATCGAAAACGAAAAAAATGCAAATTGTTTTTAGTAAAAGAGTGAGAAAGGAAAAAAAAAATAAAGTAAAATGTTTAAATTTTTTAAGAATAAAAATAAAATACATTAAAGAAAAATATTCCGCTGCATATGTGATTGTCCAATAAAATATATATTTATAAAATAAAAATATACTCTAAAATCACAACGTAGGGTTTATCGTTATTCTCCTTGAAGGCACTGCAGCATACCACAAAACCCCTTGTCCCTCTCTCACGTTAAACGGCAGAGCCACTGCAACAAGAAGCAGCAGAGTTCGCCGCTGCTCCGCAACCTTACCCTATCAATTTTCGTCCTTGTTTTCGTAATTGCAGCGAAGAATGGGGAAGCGTAAGGAGCGGATTCAGAACCCGGAACCCTTCGATCCGTACGGCGCCGACCCCGCGAAAACGAAGAAGCGCTCGAAGGCGCCGAAGCGGCACCAGCAGGAGGAGCAGTTCATCGCTCCCAAACTCAGCTCCAAGATCATGAAGCAGGCGCTAATCCAGCAGAAGGAGGAGGAGAAGGAGGAGGCGCCCGAGAACAACGCCGCAAATTTATTCGAAGAGGTTCCGGATGTCGAGGAAGACGGCGGCGACGACATCGACGACTTTGCCGGGTTCTCCGAAACGCAGAGTCAGTTCGCCGAATATGATGTTAGTTAACAACTCTCTCACCTTCGTTGTCTCCTTTGTTGGATGATGCTTTGTTTGATTGAACTGGTGAAATACTGTAAACGTCGTCGTTTTGGTCTGGAGCTCTTCTGAGGCCTTGTTTAATCACTGGTTTTGCGAAATTGATTTCACATTATCTTTCTTCTAAGGAGCAAAGTTAGGTACTGAATTAGAATTTGTAAAAAGATTGGATAATCTTCATTATAAGCACTGATAGGAAAAGAAAATAAAAAGGCTTAGTGAATTGAACTTCTCTTGTAAGCTAAAATCAACTTATGTTTGTAAGGCTGTAAGCTTTTGGAGAAGTTAGTTGAAAGAAAAAGTTTAGTAGTACATAATTCATTTTAGCTTGTGAAACAAAATTAATTTATTTTATCTTGTTATTTTGTTTTCCTGTAAGTACTTATAATTATGGAAAATTTATCCAGCAGGCCTTTGATGTTAATTCAGGTCTGATCTTTTAGTTTGGTTCTTCGCAGATGTGAATTTGGTGCTTTTAGATCCTGTTTGGGAAAACTTTGTTCCAAATATTTTGGAAGAATAATTATGAGAAACTGTCAAATTTATTTTTACTTTGCTTCTTGATTTAAAAGATTTATAGACAAAAAAGAAAAGTAAGATTACAATTTGCAAGTGTGAAACTGAAAATGGGAGCAAGAAATGTTTGGTTGGACTAAACAGATGAACTTGGTTGAGGAATTGAAAATTATCAGCAATGCTTGTTTATATTAGTGAACAATTTTGGATTGGGTGAGTTTTATTTTTCTCCTTGAATCATTTTTGTCTATTATTATTGTGTAGTGATCTTTGTTATTCTGCGTTCATTCTTTGAATTCAGGAGGAAATTAATGAGGAGGATGAGAGACTAATGGAAGCATTTGCATTGAAGGAGCCTGGTCAGCAGAAAACACTTGCTGACCTCATTGTCCAAAGAATAAAAGAAAAGGATGCGTCTGTTGCTTCAGGCAATACTTGACTGTGTTGGTTTCTTTATTTTTAATTTTGGGGTTTTGAGTGTTTTTAGCATGTTGTTCAGCCTGCTTGGAGGTTTTATTCTCACACTTGTATTTGTGATATTTTTGTGTCCAGAAAATCGACCCGTTCCAAAATTGGATAACTCCATAATTGACATATACAAGGGGTATGTATAACCTCCAATTCAATTCTATGATAAATATGTGAATTATATTATTAAATTCCTTTCTGTTTAGTTATTTCCCCTGTTAAATGTAGTTTTCATCTCTTGCCTCAACCTTACTGCTTTTGCCATCTTTCATATTGGCAGGGTTGGGACTCATCTCAGCAGATATACAATAGGCAAAATACCCAAGGCATTCAAACACATTCCCTCTATGCAACTTTGGGAGGAGGTCTTGTATATAACCGAACCTGAGAATTGGTCTCCAAATGCTCTTTATCAAGCCACTAGGATTTTTGCTTCTAATTTTGGTGCAAAAAAGGCAGAGCGCTTCTACAAGCTTGTGTTGCTTCCAAGAGTGAGAGAAGATATAAGGAAGAACAAACGGCTGCATTTTGCTTTATATCAAACTCTGAAAAAGGCTTTGTACAAACCTGCTGCATTCTTTAAGGGCATACTGTTTTCACTATGCGAGGTATTTTGCTTGTTTCTATGTTAGTTTTTGACATTCCAAATTAATAATTGGTGGATATTTTCTTAGGTTCTATTTGTGGCATTATATTAATTCTTCAATTATGGTATATTTTGCTTTTTCATATAATAATATTTCACCCATCCTTTAGGGTGAGCTGCATCTGATGTTTTTTTATTATAATTGCTGGAATATAGAGGGGGGAAATTAACTATGAACCGTGTTTTGCAAAATGGAAAATATGGAATAACATGTATATGGAATGGTAAATGAACATGAGAAAGTGACCAGTTATGTTTATGACACATTGTGAATGATTTGTTTGTCGTCATGGGAAAATGCTTCTTTGATTCTGAGGAATACAGAATCTTTAAATTTTAGTTTGCACATTTGTAGGCTATTTTCTCATTTTCCAATTTCCATTTTTGTTTAGTTGCTTTTACAAATTACCTCAAAATTACTTACAAATTAGTGAAATTATTAGCTTTGGTATTATTTGAGTAAATGACACTCACCTCCCCTCATGTTACGTAGACTGAAAAACAAGTTCCTTTTATTTATTTAAGAAACTAGAAGAGGACTTCCTCTTTGATGATTTTCATATTGAATTTATCCCATGAATGAAAATGGAATCTATTTTTTTTTTTCCGGTTTACACTAACTAGTTTCAATAAAACCTACTAATTCAATTGCTCGTTCAGTTTTGTTGCAATGTTTGACAATATTCTTCATGTACAGTCACGCACTTGCACTCTTAGGGAAGCAGTCATCATAGGAAGCATTATAGAAAAGGTTTCTATTCCTCCACTTCATTCAAGGTATGTTAACTTGGCCAATCATAATTGAACAATTGAAAATTGGATACATGGCAAGTGTTTGGTCTTCCTATCCAAAATTCACTGAGATGTGTGCCATAGTGGTTGAGAGTTGATTTCTCGTACCTTAGTTTAAGGCACATAGCCTGTAGTATTTAGGAGAAAAGATATAGGGTTGGGTTTCCCTTAATAATCTATTTGAACATATCTCCTTGTTACCATTACCCGATAAAATTTCTTTGGTGCTTTCTTGGATTTCCAGGCTTATCCCCCGTAGCACTACTAATGTAGAGAAAAAGAATTTCCTTGAATTATTTTGAATAAGTTATAAGAATTAAGAAAGGAAAGTTCATTTGTTTTTCCAAATCTCTCTTGATATTTGCTAATATAATCCCAAGTCTTTTAGTTTGCCTTTCTGTTGCTCAAAGTTCAAAAGTTAATGTTAGAGGTGGATACTTATGACACAGTTGTTCATGTCATGATTGAAAAAGAAATTTTGAATTATTTGAGTCATATTCAATGTCTGATGCACTCAAACATGTCTATACAGTGTTGCGCTATTGAAGCTTTCTGGAATGGAATATTGTGGCACCACAAGGTATTAACATTGTAGCATTTATTTAATAAAGGATAATGTTGTGAAAATACAGTTTATGAAAACGACTAATGAGTTCAGTTGATCACAGCAAGAGAGTAATAAATTGTTTTGATGAAACTTCCTTTATTTTCCCCCTTCAATATTTGATAGATGCTTACTGTTATATAATAATTGCAGCTATTTCATAAAGCTTCTTCTGGAGAAAAAATATGCTTTGCCATATCGTGTGGTTGATGCAGTTGTTGCTCATTTTACAAGATTTCTCAATGAAACCAGGATAATGCCTGTTATATGGCACCAGTCACTTCTTGCTTTTGTGCAGAGGTCAGTGATTCACCATTTGTCTTGATTTTTTAACGTGTCTAATACAATCTTGACAGAACAGTAACCGGGAAAAGGAAACTCGAATGATGAAGTTGTATGTGTTATTGAATTAAAAAAGAGCGTATTATTGAATTAAAAAATAAAAAAGAAATAAATGGATATGGAGAATAAGGATTTCATAGAAGGGTCCTCTTTACAGTCAATACTCTCCCAACAGATGCACAAAAGTTCTGTCCAAGTAACAGACTAGGAAGAAACAATTTGGATCCCCTTCTCCCCTTGCCTAAGGTCATAAGCCTTTTGTCATAACTAAATATTTAAGTTTCCAACATAGCCCATTTATGCATTACTGACATTCCTGTACCGGATACCTTTCAGACCCCTTGCATATACTCAACTTGTTGGCTCTTTATCCTTAGGTAAAGCTGACTTTCTCCCCTATATGGACCATTGGTTCAGGGTCTCTAACACTGCCATCCCCATCAAAAAATGCCTTGTTGTCAAAGTGGATATTGGGAAACTTTCCATTGATTACCTTCATATATCCCTTTATAACTTCTTCCAGAAGCTTGTTCCCCCAATGAATTAACCTCTGCTAAACAGACATCTTTTCTGAATTTATTTCACTGCCAATACTGCTTTGGGTTTACTAAGGTCACTGAAATCCACTTCAAACCCTGCAGTCAAATCAGCTCAAGGTCTTTGGCTGCCAATGGTGTGCTTAAGCTGTTAAGTTTGATTTATATGCAACATCCTTAATCCTTTGTTACACCATAATTGGGCCATGGTAGCTTTTCCAACTTTGAATTAATTCTTTTGTCCACAGATTGTTGTCAGTGTGACCCATTTTAGGAAAACCCATTCTCACAATTCATAGGCTCACTCCCTCTTATGTAAACTTGTCTCCCTTTTCATCCTTTGTCGAGCAGATACTTTGTTGCATTTGTTGGATGGTAAGTGGACAAACAAACATAATCAAAGGCATGCATGTCTAGATATTTGGGATGCTGGTATAAAAGATGATAATATTAATAGGGCAGCATCATGCCTGATCATAATGGAAGAAGGATATACCCTGGCTGTAGTGTTATAGGGTGGTGAGCAGGAGCAGGAGTAAATGTGCTAATTGTGTGGAAAAGAGAGAGAATATGTAGATGATTGGAGGAGGCAGTAAGGGTATCTGGAAATTAGTTGTGACTAGTGAGAGAGACTTAGCACTCTTAAATTGTATAGAACTTATCTTTCCTTCTGCAATTTATTGCTGTAATTTGGATTCCAGATTGATTCAGGCCTGTACCTTCCAATATTTTAATATAAATATTGTCTCTGTTTTTACTTAATATACTGGCACCTATAACTGGTATTAGAGCCTTCCACCATGTCTCAGTTGCAAACGACTGGTGCGGGTGGTTGCAGTGTTCACCTGGGAAGTGCTAGTGCACAGCCAGCCGTGTTGGCACTGGGGCTGCAGAGTGTGGTGGGATGTTACGATAGTTGGATCCAGTTGCAAGATATGGGGACTTGAGTCCCACATTGGAAATGTGGGATTCTGGTGTGGGGTTTATAAGGCTTTGGGCTCTCCATCTACAACAGCTAGCTTTTGTGGTGGGGTTCTCCCAAGGTTCTTATCAAACACCTCACATTTTGAGAAAGTGAATCCTAGTATATTTCCTATGATCATCAATGGATTTATCTAACAAAGTATTAATGAGTGTAGCATGATATATAGCAATGATTAATTTTCCTGTCGGCTTTTTAATTTTAAGCTGTTCTTGTACTCATTTCAGGTACAAAAATGAGCTGCAGAAGGAAGATAAGGATAGATTAAGGAATCTACTGGAAAAGCAAAAACATAAATTGGTGAGAACACTAAATATGAGTTAATTTTCTTCTGTTTCAAATTCTAGCTGTGTTTGATTTTTTCTTCTTCCATACTGCAGGTTACACCTGAAATTAGTAGAGAGCTAGACCACAGCCGCAACCGAGGTGAAAAGGAGGAAGATCTTATGTCAATTTATATCCTTTCCATCCTCACCTACCTTTACCCTACTTATCCTCATGTATTGAGATTGCAAGAAATTAAAAATTCAGATAATATGACTAATTAATAATATGAACATTCTTTTGAATGGTTCTCAGAGAGCAAGCTGAGCATGCAATTTTTTAGTAAGAAGCTCAGGATCCTATGCTGATTTTTAAGTCATTTTTTGTGTGTCAACAATTCAGCCCTGGTAACACATTCTGGACAACATTTCATTCAGCAGAAGTTCTGGAAGAAATATAGTGATAATAATTGACATGGCCCAAAATACCTAAATGACAAATAATCATCCCCTTTTATTTTTTCCATTTAAATTTAAATTTCTATAAAACACTAATGTAATAGTAAGAAATTGTTAATTTGTTACTGCACGTGGCATGCATCCTGTCTAATTCTAACTTGAACCAGCTGAATTATGATTGTGATAAATATTTCTGTTCCATACTCTTTTCTTGACAACCCAATACCCAGTCCAGTATATGTGATAAACAAGACTATTGAAGAAGATAGATTTGACATTCCAGATGTACCAATGGAGGAGGATTAATTTATTGTGGTATGGCTCTGATCTTGTCTTTAGATTTTGATTTTTTTAATAGAAGTCCTTTTCTATATGCATTTACTGTTACAAATTACTTTTTTATGGAGTATTTCCTGTCAACTCCTGTAAAGTTGACCGTGATTGACTGGTGGGTAGTTCTTGAATGAATCTGAATGCCTAATTCTATGGTTGGTAGCATTGGTAAATAGCACGCAATATTTCTGTAGCAATGTGGAGTGGCCTTGGGCCACTGCAGGTTTCACATTGTGGAGTGTTTGTTTGAGGCAATAGATACATGCCTTTTTAGTCCCTGAATGAAAGTTGTCCATCCAATTTTCAAGGGATAGTTTCATATTGTCTGCCTTTTTTGTTTGATATGTATGAAACCCTTTTGGACATGCTAAATGCCCTGTTCTCTTGGGGCTTTCTGTTGCAAACCATCTGACACAGTTCTTGGGTGTATTTCTTCTACTAGCCAACCCTCAGGCCACAACCTATGGCACTCTGGCACACTGTTGTAGTGTTGTATGGTCTGTATTAGTTCACGTCAAAGAGAGATCTTTTATATTACTCTGACTCTTGTTTTGCACTTTTGTTTGTCTTAACCTTCAATTATTAATAATGTCTTTAAATTTGGGCAGTTTTTATTTATGAGCATAATCTGCTATCTCACTATATCGGTTATGGGATTGGTCGCTCTCTGCTGTCTGAGATTGATAACTATAGTCGGTAATATTACCAAAATGTACCTTAGAAACCTCTATCTTTGGTTCATAAATGTTGGGTATAATTGTTTTTGTTATTACACAATATATGATGGTTGGTCAGTGTGATGTTTTCCCAATCAACTGTGTATTATGAACTGCTAATCCATCAGCAATGGAGAAAGGATGCTGATAAGTTAAATGGAGTCATCTGTTTTGTCTTTCGCATCCTATTGTACCTACCTTGGAAGCAGAATAATTGTCACTTATCATTTTTGAATTTGATATATTGAAATAGATGGTCGTCTCTTTTTATGATTCAATATTTGCTGTGTTTTGACTTTGATGTTCTATCATTTTTGTTTTGCAACTTGTGGTATTGCATATCTGTTGAATTCTTGACGTGCTAGTTTTCTTTTGCAGGATTTTTCATCGCTATTCACTTGGGAGGGAGAAAATGTTTAGAGACATGTCCTCGTTTAGTTTCACAAGGGTGCAGTTTTGAGCGTCAGCAATCTTGTACTGCAATGCATGGGATTTATAATTATTATTTGGCCATTTTATATTTTTTCAGTGGTTTTTTGACAAATGCAATCTTTTTCTGATGTATTCTTACCTTAAGTGCACTAAAATACAATTCAACTTGCTATAATATTTCTAGTGTTTTAAATGTGGATTAAAGGGTACTTATGGTTGCTGTTCGTTGTATCACTATTACTGTTCCTTTTGCTCCGCCAATTATCTGTGTTGCTTGTATTTACTGTCTCTAATTAAATTTAGGTTTAAATATGTTTTTTTAACCCTGCATGGGGGTATTCATGTATTAGCCCTGCAAATTAAAAGTTATCTTCAGTCCAAATTTTTTAAATGCTTTTTTTAGTACTTATCCATGTATTCATCAATGCGTGCCAAACACGACATAGAATTCACAATTGTGGCTTCATTCAATTGTCAAAATTTGTTTTTTAATTTAAATTTTAGAACACAATTTTTTTGGGGTTGAAAATCGTGACATCATAAAATAAATTGCAAGAATGAGATCCATCTTCTTTCTCCATTCGTAGACAAGATCACAACAGACAATCTTCAATGCTACTCACCAAATTACACGTCAAGATCTAACCTATCACACTCAACAAAACTAAAGCAACCAACTCTCAACAACAGAAGTAGTTGCAGCACGAACAACACTCATAGTCAGACAAGGATTACGCACTAACCCAAACTCTAAAACCCAAAGCCTTACTCGACAAAACAAACAAGGGAGCAACAAAACAATCAAAAACGGAGCTGCCATGACCTCACCACTGTAACAAATCCGCTTTCATTGATGGCGAAAATGGGGAAGTATAGGAGGAGGGTGCGAGGGGTCGGGGTGCTCCAGGAACAGGGTGGGGGAGGCGGTGGAAGGTGGCTTTGTGCTAAAGTTGATTTGACCTTTAAAGCTCGGCTGGAGTGACTCAAGGAAGAAGTAAAGTGATGTATCGGAATGGACTGAATGTGCATTTAATACACCAAGGGAATATTACCTTGATGATTTGGCACTTTTCCCTTTAGCGCAATAATATACGAAATAAATACAAATAAAAAAGAAAAGGGGTTGATAAATATGGAAAGGAATGGAAATTAAGCAAATTAATTTTTTGCTCTTTATACAATTAAAGCATAACTGAAATAATTCAGCACCATAACAGTGAATTAGTGCTCTTAAAATAAAACACAACAGAAAAACATCACAATATGACCTATAGACACTGTCCACTAACAATTAATTATTTAGTTACATCCATAGTTGAGTAACTAAGGCATTTTCCAACATATGATTTGAATTTTTAATTTCTTGCAATCTTAATATTCAGAAGTTTACGTGCACTCAGATTTTTACCTCAAACCTCCCCTGAGATGCCATGCCATTTGTCATATCCTCCAAAAAAATTACAATATTACAAATAAAACCAAAAAAACAAGGAATCACCAACAATTTCCACCAAACAAAGAAGCAATGCATGCGTCCAATAGCAAATTCATTAAAGCAAGAGATTCTCACAGCATTTGATCACCACTGTGATCTAGCTTTGATTTAGCAATTGGACTTGTGTTATGTCATCAATTAGCATAGACATGTTGCGATAAGAAGATCCACCTTTCTTTATTGCTTTCTTTGCCATGTTGGCATACTTTCTAGCTCTCTCTTCTCTTTTCTTTCTCTTGGTCTTCCCATATCACCTTCTCCCTATTAACTCTTACACATTCACCAACCTTATCTTCCTGTCCAAGATGAACAGCAATTTCAGCTCCCACACTCACACCAATCTCAGCCACTTGCACAGCAAACTTCTCATTGTAAAACTAATAATGAAAAATAGGAAATGTGACCAAAGGCACACCAGCACAAATGGCTTCCATTGTGGAATTCCATCCACAATGTGTGGAAAAAAACTCCTATTGCACCATGTGACTATATCAACATGTGTGACACCCAACCCCTAATCAAAATCCCTCTCTTTGACCCTTTCTTCAAACCTCTCTTCCAACAGCCACCTTTCCATTCACTCCTATATTCTCCTCTCAGCACCCAAATGAACGGTCTCTTTATTGCTTCCAATCCCTAACCAAGTTCTATCAATTGCTTAGGTGCCACACGGTTGAGGCTCCCAAGGCAAACATAAATCACTGACCTTTGAGGCCATGAATCAAGCCACTTCACATAATCAACTTCATCATCATTTGTGTTTCTTTTATTACCCCTTTGATCTTTGTCCAAGTCATCCTTGTTTGACAGTGATACAGGGCCAACACACCATACCTTACGCCCTGTGACCCTTTGGTACTCCTTAACACATTCTGCTTCCAACTATTCAAAACTATTCACCACTATTCCATATGCTTCTACTTCAGCCACCCTCGCTCTCTCACGTAAAGCATTCAATTGTTGGTTTTGGCCAGGCTCAATGATGCAATCCTCCCTAGGAAGGGATCAGTTACAAGAGCCATGAGCAAGAGGCTCCAAGAGGATTAGGCTATAGAGCTATTGAAGAAGGCTCGAGGGTTCTCATGAACCTCAGGGTAGATTTTTTAGCCCATGGACCAAGGTTGGGTCCATTTATCTTTGTACATATTAGATTAGGATTTCATTATTTTTTTATCTTTGTATTTAGGGCTCCATAATGTAGGTAGGGTACCCTACAAATATAGGATTTTTCAACCCTTGTATTTTAGGGCACCTAGACTAGTTTTTGTATTAGGGGTAGTTTTGTAATTTCACATGCACTAAGTGAATATTTGATGTGTGTGTTGGGAAATAAATTTAATTGAATTGGTAGAAGCCCAATCCAATTAAATTTTAGAGGGGGAGGTGAGCATTTGCTTACTACATCCCATTGCCACATCATATAGTCACACTTTGTGCATGTCCTTCATGCTTTACATGCCTCATGACACCTAAGCACACTTAGTGGAGAATCTTGGAATTGATCTTGGATTAGTGGGCTGAACCATAACTGAAATTCACTAATCATAATTAGTGAAATTTTGGCTCCACAAATTCAATTTCAAATTCAAGTGAAATTTGAATTGAAATTCAAATTTCCCTCCAATTTTGTGTGACACTTAGGCTATAAATAGAGGTCATGTGTGTGCATTTTTCAACTTTGATCATTTGAGAATTAAACTTCAAATTTCAGACTTCTTTAGAGGCACTAAATTTCGTGCTCTTCTCTTCCTCTCCCATCATTCATCTTCTTCTACCTTTAAGCTCTTATCCATGGCTTCCTATGGTGGTGAGCTTTTTTTAGACTCATCTTCTACTTGAAGTGGCGTCTCCATTCATCTTTCTCCTTCTCCATTTCGCTGCAATCAGACCTCAAGAAGCAAAGGAATCCATTGATGAAGAAGATCCAAGGTCTAAAAGCTCCACATGAAGCTACATCAAGTGGTATCAAGAGTCTCTTCATCTAGGTGATGTTCTTTTGCTTCCTCTATCTTTTTGTTCGGTCAATTCACTTTAATTCCTTGTTATTCATCTTATTCTCCATGTATATCCTTCATTGTCTTGTGGTTTGGTGCTGTTTAGAGTAGATTAAAAAACATAAACCGATTAAATCTTAGATTTACACTTGTTCTTGCATTTCTATGGTTCAAATTCTATAGATCTACTCTTGAATCATGTTTTTGTGTTGATTTTAGGTTCTATCATTTTTCAGTCATAATCTTCTTGTGCTGAACCTTTAGATCTAAATTTTCTTCAAAAATATTGATTAGAAAAAAAAAACAAAAATCTAAGTATAAATCACTTAATCCATGTTGTCTTAGAGTCATGTTTAGTCATAATAATTATCACATTATGTTTTAAGTTTGTGTTGAATTTTTATTTTGTTGATTGAATTCTAGATACATTTGTTCATGTATTCTTGTCATTCCTAGCCTATCTTTTTAATTTTAAGTCTAATTCATGCATGTTATTTAGTTCATAACATGTTCTAAATCAATTTCTAGAAGTAGTCTTGTTGTTGAACTTTTTTTTTTGTTTTCTAAGTTTCCTACATGACGCCTATGATGAAGTTGAGTTGTGGTGCTGAGTTGTGGCTGGATTTGTGAATCAAAATAAGTCTAAAGCTCTCTTGAATTGTGTTATTCAAGATAATTGAGCATAAGCAAACACAAATTGTAACTATCCAAGCCTTAAGCAACATAAACATTACTCTTGATTTCTAGGTTGAAATCGCTGGTGCTGGCAACTTGAACATACAAACTTGTATAAATTTATGGGAATTGGTCACTAAGAGTTTTGAGCTAAAAGTTTTACTGAATTTTCTAGACATCTGGACCAAAATAATAAAAAAAGAACCAAGCTATTTGGATAAAAGGAAAAAAATAAGAAAAATCACACAAGTTGGCAGAAAAATCAGTGTCCAGGAAAAAAAAGTGAAAGGGAAGTGTGCTTGTTGTTTTTGCTCGAAATTTGTTCTATAATTGGTGCCTATTTTATACCTATCTTAGTTCTAAAATTTCAATTGAAAATTACTGTGAAAACAAGTTCCAAAACTAGAGGTTTCTTGAGTATTTTTTTTGTTTTTTTTACTCTACTCTAGAGCCATTCTAAGTTTCTCTTTGAGTCCTAGCTTGCTTTTATGTGCTTTTCATTGCTTTAATTGTTGAATAATCCTTGAAAATTTGTCTTGTTAAAACTCTATTGGTTTAGCTTTCATTTCATTTTTTTGGTCTTTGGTTATTGCTTGTCTCTTTGTTTCCTTGTTTGTGAGTTGCCATATAGGGAATTAGAAAGGAGGATTGGTGCCATCCCTTGAAGAATTTGAGTTAAGAAGCAAGGGGAAAACTACCTTAAGAGCTATTGGACTAAGAAGCACTCCAAAATGAGTGAATCACCAAAGAGAAAACAACCACCAAAATTGAGAACCTTGTTGTAATTTTGTAATTGACAATTTACTTACTTTCATTGCTTTCAAATTTTGTAACAAAAAGGCCTTTCATTGGAAGTAAGTTGGGAGCCTCCAATAGGTCACCCTACTTCCATTTGTGTGTAATAATTTAAGGCAATTTTCCCTTAGGATTGTGAGTGTTTTGTTGGGAACCTTAAATGTGGTCATCCAAACACTCTTAGGATTCACCTAGTTTATATTTCTTGCTTACTTTCATAGCTTATTTCCTTTACTGTCCATTGTCAAGCCACCTAGATAGTTTTCCTTTTACCAATTAGTTTTTACCTTATCTTTCACACCTCTTTTAGTGTTTATTTTGGCTAGTTTCAACCATAGTTTCTTTTACCTTTTGTTTTCAAACCCCCAACAAGAAAGAACCATAACTTAGGAACCAACATGAGTCTTCATTCTTCATCTAGTGTTAATGGTGAGGGTTCTACTCCTAAGGACCCCTTGTATAAGATATTAGATGAGTTGAGATCCCTTAAGTTGTGAAAAGAAAAACAAGAGAGAAAAGAAAAAGGTAAAAAAAGAGTGGAAGAAATAAGACAAGATGAAAGAGAGAAAATAAGAGAGGAAGAAAGAAGAAAAATAATGAAAGAAATGAAAAGAGAAAAACATGCCTCCTATAGTAGTCATGACTCTTGCAAGAGTTTAAGTGAAAACTTAGTGACTATTATAGAGGGCCCCATAGTTCACATACTAAACATCACTCCCAAACAAGAGAAAAGGATAGAAGGCCTTAAGAGGTTAACATTAGCCTCCCATATTTACATGGAAAAGATAATGTTAAAGCCTATGTAGATTGGGAAATAAAGGTTGAAAAACTCTTTGCTTGCCATCATATTAGCGAAGAGAGAAAAGTTCCATTGGCTACCCTTAGCTTTCAAGGGTATGCCCTCTATTGGTGGACTTCCCTTGTTAGGGAACAAAGAATTCATGGGGATCCTACAGTAGAGTATTGGAATGATCTTAAGAGTGCCCTTAGGAAGAGGCACATTCCATCCTACTATGAAAGGGAGCTTATGGACAATCTCCAAAGGCTTAGACAAGGGAGTATGAGTGTTGAAGAATATAGACAACAAATGGAACTACTCTTTTTAAGAGCCGGACTTAGGGAGGAGGAAAGAACAAGCATAGCTAGGTTCCTTAGTGGGCTTAATATGGAAGTGAGGGACAAGGTTGAACTCCTTCCATATAGGGACCTAGATGAGCTAGTCCAACTTTGTATAAGAGTTGAGCAAAAACTTAAAAGAAAGCCTTCTTCAAAATCTTATGGCTCTCACTCTTATCCAAGGAAGGACCAAGCCCATGGAATTTTGGGGGCTGCACCTTCAAAACCCAAGGAAGATAAGGGTAAGACCATAGAGAAATACACCCCTGAGGCTAGTTTCCAAGAAAGGACTAGCAACATTAAATGCTTCAAATGTCTTGGGAGAGGTCACATTGCCTCTCAATGCCCCACAAAGAAAACCATGATCATGAGGGGTCAAGACATTTATAGTAGTCAAGAGGAGACTACTTGCCCTTCCTCTAGTGGAAGTGAAGATGAAGTAAGGGGTGAAGAGTCTAGTGAGGAAGTCTACCCCCATGAAGAAGGTGACCTCTTAATGGAGGTCAATCTTGTGATCTATCTCAATCCCAAAGAGAGAACATCTTTCATACAAGATGCAAAATTTTAGATAAAACTTGTTCTCTGATTGTGGATAGTGGATCTTGTTGCAATTGTTGTAGCACAAGATTAGTTTCCAAGTTGAACCTCACTATCATTCCCCACCCAAAACCTTATAAACTTCAATGGCTCAATGAGAAAGGGGAAATGATAGTTAACCAACAAGTGAAGGTATTTTTCTCCATTGGGACATATAAGGATGAAGTTAATTGTGATATAGTTCCCATGGAGGCAGGACATATTCTTTTAGGAAGGCCATGGCAATTTGATAGGAAGATCATTTACAATGGCCTAACTAATGAGATTACCCTCACCCATCTTGGCACTAAATTTGTGTTGCATCCTCAAACACCTTCACAGGTGGCCAAAGATCAACTAACTATGAAAGATAAGAGGGATGAGGAAGAAAAACTAGAAAAACAAAAGAAAAAGAAGGATAGTAAGGCCTTGTCTTCAAAGGCCAAGGGAAAGGAAAAAGAGGAAAATGATTTCTCCAAGAAGATTTTTAAGAAGGAAAATCATTTTGCAACAAAAGGTGATATTAAAAGATCACTCCTTCTTAAACAATCTTTCTACCTTCTCCGATCATGGGAAACATCCCTTAGCACTGCCACAATTCCTACATTTGAGACCTTACCCCCAAAGGTCCAAGAACTCTTACATGAATTTATTGATATATTTCCCAAAGAGATACCCCCTAGGCAACCTCCTTTAAGGGGAATAGAACACCAAATAGATTTAGTCCCAGGAGCAAGCCTTCCTAATAGGCCATCCTATAGGACTAACCCTCAGGAGACTAAGGAGATAGAGTCTCAGGTTAAAGAATTGTTGGAGAAGGGTTGGGTCCAAGAGAGCCTAAGCCTATGTGCTGTGCCAGTGTTGTTGGTGCCCAAAAGGGATGGTATGTGGAGAATGTGTAAAAATGGCAGGGCCATCAACAACATCAATGTAAAGTATAGGCATCCCATTCCTAGACTTGATGATTTGCTTGATGAGTTGCATGGTGCTAATATCTTTTCAAAAATTGATCTTAAAAGTGGTTATCACCAAATCAGGATGAAAAAGGGTGATGAGTGGAAAACTGCTTTCAAGACCAAGTTTGGTTTGTATGAATGGCTAGTGATGCCTTTTGGGATCACTAATGCACCAAGCACCTTTATGAGGCTTATGCATCATGTCTTAAGGGATTTCATAAGTAGATTTGTTGTTGTTTATTTTGATGATATTTTAGTGTACAGTAAGAGCCTAGATGATCACTTAGGACATCTTAGGCAAGTTCTTTCAGTCCTTAGGAAAAACACCCTCTATGCAAATATAGAGAAGTGTACCTTTTGTGTAGATAATATAGTTTTCTTAGGGTTTGTAGTTGGTAGAAATGGGGTCCAAGTGGACCCTGAGAATATCAAGGCCATCCAAGAATGGCCCACCCCAAAAAGTGTGGGAGATATTAGGAGCTTCCATGGGTTAGCAAGCTTCTATAGAAGGTTCGTTCCTAATTTCTCTACAATTGCATCACCTCTCAATGAGCTAGTGAAAAAGAATGTGGCATTTACCTGGGTGAAAAACAAGAGCAAGCCTTTGCTTTTCTCAAAGAAAAGCTTACTAAGGAACATGTTCTAGCTCTTCCTGACTTTTCTAAAACTTTTGAGCTAGAATGTGATGCCACTGGAGTGGGAGTTGGAGCTGTATTGTTACAAGGTGGGCACCCTATTGCTTATTTTAGTGAAAAAATTCATAGTGCCTCCCTCAACTACCCCACCTATGATAATAAGCTTTATGCCTTAAGAAGAGCCCTCCAAACTTGGGAACATTACCTTGTCACTTAAGTACATTAGAGGGTAAAGCAAGTTAAACAAAAGGCATGCAAAATGGCTAGAGTACCTAGAGCAATTTCCATATGTTATCAAATACAAAAAGGGAAAAACAAATGTGGTAGCTAATGCCCTCTCTAGGAGACACACATTGTTTTGCTCCCTAGGAGCTCAAATTTAGGATTTGATAACATTAGGGACTTGTATGCTTGAGATGAATATTTCTCTCCCATTTACAAGAGTTGTGGGAAAAAGGACCAAGATGGATTCTATTTGGCTGAGGGGTATTTGTTCAAAGAGGGAAAGCTTTGCATACCCCAAGGATCCATTAGGAAATTACTTGTGAAAGAGAGCCATAAGGGTGGGCTCATGGGCCATTTTGGGATAGACAAGACCCTTGTCTTACTCAAAGAAAAGTTTTATTGGCCCCATATGAAGAAAGATGTCCATAAGCATTGCACTAGGTGTGTGGCTTGTTTACAAGCCAAGTCTAGGGTGATGCTTCATAGGCTATTGTCATATCCTAATTTCGTCTGAGGACCATTGTTTGTCGGCATGTGACCTTCGTTTGACCACTTCAAAATGTTTAACACCCATCGCCGTGGAATTCGTAAAGTTCTGCGATGTTTTAGAGAGAAACCAACCAAAAACACGAAAATGAGAGTGTATTTAGCAAAGTGGGGGGGGGGGGGGTAAATAGATTGTTACACCCTAATTTCATCCGGGGACCATTGTTGATCGCTTCAGAAGGATTAACACCCATCGTCGTGGAATCCGTAAAGTTCCGTGAGGTTTCGAATGGAAAACAACTAAAAAACACAAAAACAGGTGGTGAACTTATCAAGATAGGGGTGTAAATAGAAATTTTCGAATCTAGGCCCTTCCAGAAAATTTTGGAAGCTGGGTTGCTTAATGAGGAAGCAACCTAGCTCGCCTGGGCGAGCTGGGCTACAACCTCCTGTCCCGTTTTGTTAAAAAATGGCTTCTAGGGCTTCTGTAATGCTTCCGTAAAATTCCCATAACCCTAAATAAGCACATTTCACTTAAGATGGGTGAGAAGGAAGAGAAAAAAAAAGAAGAAAATCAAGTCCGATATGCTTCCGTAAGGATTTCATAACATTTTTTTAAATTACGAAAAAGGGGGGGTGAACTTAGTAAAATAGAGGGTGCATCAGGAAACTTCCTGAGGAAGCCATCTGCTCGCTTGGGCGAGTTGAGCTAGCCTGGGGCAACCTCCTCCCCATTTTTCTATAAATAGGTTGAGGGGGGGTTGTTCCAAAGGGTCCCTGACCCCTATGCTATGCATTTCAGCTGTTTTGGGTGAAAAAAAGGGTTTCCGTGAAGAAAATCCAAGCCGAGGTGCTTCCGTAATGCTTTCGAGATGTTTTTGTGAGCAATTTCGAGAAGATTTTCGTCTGTTCTTCGTGTGTTCTTCGTTCTTCAACCAGTAAGTTTTCGAATATGAGACTTTCAATTCATTTCTTGTTTTATTGACTTTCATCTTCATTTCGTTCACTTTCGGTTTTTTTTTTCTTCCATTTTTAACGAGCTTTAACCGATCGTTTAAGCCGTTATCTCGCCTAATAAATGATAAAATGAATTTCAACCGATCATTTGTGTTGTAATGTCGTTTAATCACTATTAAAGCAAAATCTAACCGATTATTCACACTATAACCTCAGTTAAATCAAAAAAAGGAAAAATAATAATAAAATAATCAAAATTTCTGTAAAAAAATATAATAAAATAATCAAAATATCTTTGAAAAAATATAATAAAATAATCAAAATATCTTTGAATAAAATAATCAAAAAAATCAATCGGACATTTTTCTTTGGAAGTTTCCTTGAATGAATTGACTAATGACCAAAGTGAAACTAAGCCTAAAATCAACTCACAAATCAAGCTTTGTCCGCAAAAGTCACTCAAAACCGTTTTAAAGGTCCAACGCCTTAAACGGTCCTCTTTGCTTTTATCGGTTTACATGGACCGTTCAAAAGCATAAAATCAACACATAACTTTACCGCTTTTCGAAAGAACTACGTAGGTCTGAGTTCCTCATCGCAATTGAGGATATGTAGGAGCAAAAGCCCCATTTTTTTCGACCACCCCAAGAGATCGTTAATGGTCCAACGCCTTAACGTTTCTTTCCTTTCAAAAAACCAAGAGATCGTTAATGGTCCAACGCATTAACGTTTCTCTCCTTTCACAACCAAGACATCGTTAATGGTCCAATGCCTTAACATTTCTCTCCTTTCAAAAGAATCAAAAGATCGTTTAATGGTCCAACGCCTTAAACGACTTTTGTTTGGTTAAAATTGATCTTGCAGAAAAAGATCAAAACAACTTATCCAACGTTCAGTTCTTATCAAAGAACTACATAGGTCTGATTTCCTCATCATAATTGAGGATACGTAGGAGCGAGGGAAACACCCTTGTTGACCACACCAAAATTAAAAACATAAAAATACAAAAAAAGACATAAAAAAGGGAAAATACATAATTTTGAAGTCATGTCTTGCACACTCAATTGGAGGCTGTTGTCCCTTGTGTCGGACGCGTGGGGTGCTAATACCTTCCCCGTGCATAAAAACAACTCCCGAACCTTTCATGATTAAAGTTCATAGACCAGACGTTTCGGTTTTTCCAACATTTTCCTCAAATAAATGTTGGTGGCGACTCCGCATGCCTTCCTCCCTTGGAAGACGCACCCGTGAGCCCTGCGTCACCCTCTCGCCAAAGGGTAGGTTGTGACAGTTGGCAACTCCACTGGCAACATCTCATCATGACTTCTTCTTTATTTATGTTCTCCCTTCCCTTTTATCTTTGGTGTTTGTCCATATTTTTACATAACCTTTGCTATGTTGTTGTGTTTGGTGTGTTTGTCTATCAATTACATTCATAGTTATGTTGGATCAAGTGACTTCAGAATAATTAAGAAAAGGGGGGGGGGGTTTGAATTAATTATTAATGTGTCTTGACTAATTAAAAATTTATCCTTCCTAATGTTACTAGATTCAACTAGGCTTTTACTACTAAGTTAAGAAAGTAAAGAACAGAAACAATAACTTAACCAAAAGTAAAAGTGGCAATTAAAAGTACACAGCGGAAATTAAAGAGTGTAGGGAAGAAGAAGACAAACACAAGATTTATACTGGTTCGGCCACAACCTGTGCCTACATCCAGTCCCCAAGCAACCAACGGTTCTTGAGATTTCTTTCAACCTTGTAAAATTCTTTACAAGCCAAAGATCCACAAGGGATGTACCCTCCCTTGTTCTCTTTGAACAACCAAGTGGATGCACCCTCCACTTGAACTGATCCACAAGAGATGTACGTTCTTTTGTTCTTAGTATAACAACCCAAGTAGATGTACCCTCTACTTGTGCCACAAAGGATGTACCCTCTACTTGTGCCACAAAGGATGTACCCTCCAATGTGTTAGGACAAAGAATTCTTACGCGGTTAGTCCCTTGAATTCACTTTGAGGGGGATACAAAAGATATCTCAGGCGGTTAGTCCATTGAAATCTTTTGTATAAAGGGAAAGGGAAAAAGATATCTCAGGCGGTTAGTCCTTTGAAATCTTTTGTAAGAAACAAAAGATATCTCAGGCGGTTAGTCCTTTGAATCTTTTGTCGAGAGAGAGAAGGGAAGAAACAAAAGAATTCTCAGGCGGTTAGTCTTTTGAATCTTTTGACAAGAGAAAGAAGTAAATGAAGAAAAACAATAGCACAAGTTTTTGGTCAATGAACTTTTCTTGAAAGAGAAAGTATGGAACAAAAACTCTTAGAAAGATGAAGAGAAATGAATGAAAGAAATCAGTCTTTTTGAATGAAAGAAATCAATCTTAGTTGTATATGAAATTCGTGCCATGGTCACATATTTATAATCATTTGATGACTCAAATTAAAGTTTGTGACTTTTGACAATTTCTTTAAAACTAGTCACCTTTTAAAAATTGTGACTCTTTTGAAAACTAGTCACTTTAAAAGTTGTGACTTTTTAAAAACTCTTCAGAAATAAGTCACTTTAAGAACTGCGACTTTTGGTAATTTATTTTTCCAAATCTGTCACTGGTAATCGATTATCATTATAGTGTAATCGATTACACATCAAAAGATGTGACTCTTCATGTTTAAATTTGAAAATCAAAACGTTTAGAAACACTGGTAATCGATTACACAAGTTTAAAATGATTTGAAAATGTTTTATCACTAGTTGTGACTCTTGAAATTTGAAATCTAACTTTCTAAAACCTTGGTAATCGAATGCATGATTATGGTAATCGATTACAGCTTTGTAAATTAGTTTTAAAAACAATGCTGACTACTGGTAATCGATTACTAGAGAGTAAAACTCTTTGGTAAAATATTTTGTGCAAAATTCTTGTGCTACTCAATGTTTTGAAAAAGTTTTTTAGTACTTATCTTGATTAAGTCTTCTCTTGGTTCTTGAATCTTGATCTTGATTGTTCTTGAATCTTGATTCTTGAAACTTGATTGAATCTCGAGAGTTGATTATTCTTGAATCTTGATTCTTTGAAACTTGATTCTTGAAGCTTTTTGACTCCTGATTCTTTGGAACTTGCTTAACTCTTGATTCTTTGGCATTATCAAAATAATCTTGGAAGTCATTGCTTCCATAATCTCCCCCTTTTTGATGATGACAATCCTGAAATCAAGAGGATACATACAAGTTTTTTTCTACCGTACACTCATCTCTTTCTCCCCCTTTCTTTTTGAATTTATGCTTAATTTAAAGCTTTGAAAATATAATATCTTGATTTCTAAAATACCCATTTTTCTCTCCCCTTTTGGCAACATAAAAAAGGCCAAAGTGGGTAAAACATGAATAATTTAAAACATACACAAAGCATAATTTGTAGAACAAACATAAATGATTCTAAAACATACATAATGCATAATTTGAATAACACCAATTTTAAATATATATATATATATACCACTCAGTCATATATCATCAAAATAACCAAGTCTAAGCATAAAACATAATCATCCAAAAAAAATCAAGTTCAGTCATAATTAACTAAGTACTAAATACTTAAAACATAACCAATGTTCAGAGAATAAATAAATAACATAATGTCATAAATAATACATAAAACATAATAAAAGCAGGTGTATTAAACAAGTCATAAGTCATCATAACATAAAACAAATCATTTGTTTAAGTCACTGGCATCTAGAAGTCTTAATTCTCTTCTAATGGTGTAGAAGGAATCTTTGGGTAGTGGTTTTGTGAATGTCGCAACCTACCCTTTTGCGGGCGAGCGAGGCGAGGCTCACGGGTGCGTCTTCCAAAGGAGGAAAATGCGCGGAGTCGCCACCAACGCTTATTTGTGGAAAACGTCAGAAAAACCGAAGGAAACCGGTCATGAAGAATATTCCAGATTCGGGAGTTGTATTTACGTTTGAGGAAGGTATTAGCACCTCTCACGTTTGTCCCAAAGGACAACAACCTTAATTTAGAATTGTGTGAAATTGTGTATCTAAACTTTTATTTCTTTTTAATTTTTGAGGTCAACAAAAGCGGGGCTCTTGCTCCTACGTACCCTCCATCGAAGAGGAAATCAGACCTACGTAGTTCTTTCTAAAGGGAAAATCAAGCAATTCTTTTTACTTGGAAGGTGGTCTTTTTAAGGCGTTGGACCTTAAAATGATCCATTTTTACTTGGTGAGAAAAACTGAGTTATCGAACCTTAAAATCCTTTTTAGTGATTTTTTGCTGACGAGCTTGACTTTGCGAGTTGATTTTAGCCTTAGTTTCACTTTAGTTATTAGTCAATTCAATTAAGAAAGATAAACGTCTGATTGATTTTTTTTGGTTTATTTTACAAAAAGATATTTTTTGATTATTATATTATTATTTTACCTCTTTTTGGTTTCCAACGTGGTTACGGCATGACCGAACAATCGGATTTCATTTTAACAGAAATTAACGGATATTACAACTCAAATGATCGGTGGAAATTTATTTTATTTTTTGATTAGGCGAGAAAATGACTTAAGTAAATTACTAAAGCACGTCAAAAGGGGATACAGAAAGTAAATGAAACGGAAATAAAAGTACGCGAAACAAATGGGGACCACCAAGGGTACATAGAATGAATTGAAAAGTTCGATTTTGGGAACTTACCGGTTGAAGACCGAAGAACGAACGACGAACGAACGACGAACGATGAAGAACGGTTGAAAATCTTTGCAAAATCACCGACGGAAACGTTACGGAAGCGCATCAGCTTGGATTTTCTTCACGGAAACAATTTTCTTCACTAATTTTAAGTGATTACGAAGTACTAGAAGGGCTGAACCCCTTTCTTCTTCACTCCTCCCTCTATTTATAGGAAAATAGGGGAGGAGCTTGCCACCCAGCTCGCCCAGGCGAGCCAGGTTGCTTCATCCAGAAGCAACCACCTTCTGGAGGAACATCCTGGAAGGCCCAAGTGGGTCTGATTGCTATTTGCACCCCCTTTTTACTAAATACACCCCTTGCTTTTTTTGGTGATTCTTTTTCCGTAACGTTACGAAACTTTACGAATTTCGTAACGATACTTGTTTTCTTTCCGTAAGGTTACGGAACCTTATGGGTCATGTAATTACTCCTTTTTTAGCTTTCAGAATGTTACGGAAACTCACGGATTGCGTAACAATACTTCCTTTTGATTTCCGGCATGTTACAGAATTTCACGGATTGCGTAACAATGCTTCCTTTTGATTTCCGACATGTCTCGGAACTTCACGTATTGTGCAACAAAGGGTGCCAAGTACCTCAAAGCGGTCAACCAAAGGTTGCATGCCATCAAACAATAGTTCCCGGACGAAATTAGGGTATGACAGTGAAGATATCTGCGAGTTGATTTTTGGTATCTACAAATTCTAGAACACAGTCACCGTTTAGGACATGGTCTCTAAGAAAATGATGCCTAATTTCTATATTCTTGGTTCTAGAGTGGAGAACTGGGTTCTTAGATATATTTATGGCGCTTGTGTTGTCACATTTTATGGGGATATTGATGTGATCCTGACTAGGAGCGGATCGCTTGATACAGGCTACAGAGATTTGGATGATGCCACTTCCAGTGAAGGAAGATAAGTCAGGGTAGACGCCACAAGGATTACCTTGATAAGTCTGAGATTGGTTCAATAGGGAACCCAGAGAGAAGCTCTCACCAAATTTTATGAAAATGCCAAGTTTTTTTTATTGAAAACAAAAATTAATACTTATAGCGTATCTGAACAAAAAGATAAAAATAGACATGAGCCTTCTAAATAGTTTGGGCCAAAATTACAATAAATAAAAATTATTAATAAAAATGGAACATATTTATTATGGGCCTTCAAATTAATCTAGGCCTTCAGCAACAATTGATAGTCTTGATAATGTCTCTGCCTCTGGGCCTTCATCCTTCTCCACTTGGGCCTTCATCCTTCTCCACTCGGGGGCTTTGTCCTTCTCCACTTGGGCCTTTAGCCTGTATTTGGCCAGTTTCAGGATTCTCATCATTCCCTCCTTCTTGGAAAACATTTGCCCTCAAATGTCCAGGATCATCACTGGGTTCAAGTACCACTTCCTTCCTTTTCTTGTTGGCTTGCTTGGTATAGCTTTCATTCTTCTTTGCAATTTGCACCTTCACTTGGTCATACAATCTTTTCATATACTCAACTTTGGCTTGTGCATCCTTATACTGAGTCTCTTGGGGCTTGCTATTGTAAGTTGGCCTGTTAGGCAATGAAGCTTCTGGAAAGAGATCAACTTGATGTTCTATGCTTCTTGAAGGTGGCAGTCCATGAGGAATCTCCTTGGGAAAGACATTTTTAAATTCCTGCAATAAGGGTTGAACACTAGAATTATCACACTCTCTCTCTTGTGTATCACTCCATCTCTCAAGTGTATCACTCTTCCTTTTTCTATTTCTCTATGATGCCTCACTATTTTCTCTCTCTTGTTCTCTCTTTTCTCTCCTTCTGATTTGGTCATCACACACTTCTCTGAGGGATAGAGGTTTATGAATAATTTTCTGGTCATGGTGCTGGAAAGAAATCTTGTTGGTGAAACCATCATGCACTGCTTTGGTGTCCTCTTCAATGTTGGCCCTCACTAGTGCCATCTCCATCTCTTTGTCCTCAACAATCAAACTTCCCTGGGATAACCTCTAGAGTTTCTGTCGCATGGTTCTACTGTAGCTAGTTGGAACATACGTCTTTCGCATAACCCTTCTCATCTCAGTCTATGTATCTATCTCCCACCCTTCTTCTCTCTTCATCTCTCTTTGATTTTTCATCCACCAAACAAAGGCATAGTCTGAGAATGTAGCTGCTGCTAACTTCACCTTCTGCTCTTTCGGATAATCATTGTAGGAGAATGCATATTGAATCTTCATCTCCTAGGTAAGGTAGGCATCTGGGTCCTGCTTTTAAAAGAGGATACATTGAGTTTTACTCCCTCAATTCTGTCTTGCCCCTCTATTCGGTTCGATCCATCATTTACCCTTCTGTTGCCACCATAAGGTCTCCCAACATTTGGATGCATTTGGTGCTCTAGTCCTTCTATTCGCCTGTAGAGCTCTTCATTGTTACGTTTCAACAAACGTTGCATTTGTGTAGTCATCACGTCCAGTAATAAGCGCTGAAATCCGTCCAGTTGATGATATACACCACCATTGTCACCAGCTCCTGCCATGATTAAGGATAAAAGAATTTTGCAGTAATTTAAAAAAAAAAATTCAGGACCTCACCACACTCTACTTACGTGTTTCTCTCTTTGATGGTAGTTCACTTGTGTTTGATGCTCTCAACATAGGCTTTTGTGTAATGTATTCCCTCTTGCCTTTTACCACTCGTGTTCACTCTTAAGTTCCTCGATGGACCAAATTAGACACACAAGGTAATATAAAATAAAAGGAAAGACAATATAATTATCACAGACTGAGTAACAGATTTGATTTGGGATAACAACTTAGACTTGATTTGGATAGCAGATTGGATTTGATTTGGATAAAAGATCAGATTTGATTTGGATAAAAGATCAGATTTGATTTGGATAACATATTAGATTGGATTTGGATAACAAATTAGATTTAATTTGGATAACAGATATGATAACAAATAAGATAACAGTTAGGATAACAAATAAGATAATAGATAAAACAACAGATATGACAGGTAAACTTCAAATGCTCATAACTTTTGCTACGGTTGTCCGTTTGAGGCCCACAATAAATCAAAACACTCAGAATTCAGAGGAGAATCCAGATAAGGGGATTTTGTACACGATTTTCTGCCAAAAAAAAAGCCTCTAACTGCCTCAATTTCGTGTTCAAAGATCAAACACCCACTTTTTTTTTCTTCTTTTCTTCTCTCTCTTTTTTTTTAAAAATTTTTGCAACTTTTTTTTTTTACTTGAAACAGAACTCAAACAGATTTTTTTTGACACAAAGTCTGAAAGACATAAGAAACAAGAACAAGAACAAAAACGTGACAAGAACAAGAACAAGAATGAAACAAAGACACAAACAAGAACGCAACAAGATGCAAACAAGAAAACAAATAATAGAACAAGGACAAAACATGAACTTGGATAAATTACAAAGAAAAATAATAGGATAGGATAGAACCTGTATCAAGAGCTAAAGCTCTGATACCAGATGATGTGATCCTGACTAGGAGCGGATCGCTTGATACAGGCTACAGAGATTTGGATGACGCTACTTCCAGTGAAGGAAGATAAGTCAGGATAGACGCCACAAGGATTACCTTGATAAGTCTGAGATTGGTTCAACAAGGAACCCAGAGAGAAGCTCTCACCAAATTTTATGAAAAGACCAATAGATTTTTTTATTGAAAACAAAAACCAATACTTATAGCGTATCTGAACAAAAAGATAAAAATAGAAATGGGCCTTCTAACAATTTGGGCCAAAATTACAATAAATTAAAATTATTAATAAAAATAGAACATATTTATTATGGGCCTTCAAATTAATCTGGGTCTTCAGTAACAATTAATATTCTTAGTAGTGTCTCTTCCTCTAGGCCTTCATCCTTCTCCACTTGGGCTTTGTCCTTCTCCACTTGGGCCTTCGTCCTTCTCCACTTGGGCCTTTATCCTATATTTGGCCAGTTTCAGGATTCTCATCAGATATGGTCTAATACAATCCCATAATCAGATAGTTGTTGTTTCATCCATAGAATCTGTGCACAACAACTACTAGCAGAGATGTATTCTGCTTCGACTGTGGATAATGCTACACTATTTTGCTTCTTGCTGTGCCAAGAGACAAGAGCATATCCTATGAATTGACATGTGCCACTAGTACTCTTCCTATCTATTTTGGATCTACCAAAATCTGAATCTGAGTATCATACTAAATTGCATAAAGAATTTTTTGGGTACCATAATCCTAAGTTAACTGTTCCTAAGAGATATCTTATAATCTTTTTTACTGCTGTTAAATGTGAAAACTTTGGATTTGATTGAAATCTTGCACACATGCACACACTAAACATAATATCTGGCCTACTTGCAGATAAGTAAAGTAGAGATCCAATCATACCTCTATATTGCTTTTTATCAACGGGTTGACCGGACTCATCTTTGTCAAGGTAGCAACCAGTGCTCATAGGAGTAGCCAACAGTTTTGAGTTCTCCATTCTGAATCTCTTGATGAGTTCTTTACAATATTTTTCTTGGTTGACAAAGGTCCCATCATTTGTTTGTTTGATTTGTAATCCAAGAAAGTAATTTAACTCACCCATCATGGACATCTCAAACTCACTTTGCATGTCAATAGAAAACTTCTTGCACAAAGATTCATTAGTAGATCCAAAGATTATATCATCAACATAAATTTTTACCAATAAGATATCATTATCCTTCTTCTTAATGAATAAGGTGGTATCTACCTTTCCTCGAATGAAATTCTTTTCTAATAGGAATTTGCTTAATCTTTCATACCAAGCCCTAGGTGCTTGTTTTAATCCATAAAGTGCTTTCTTTAACCTATAGACATGATCTAATTTTTGTGAGTCTTCAAACCCGGGAGGTTGTTCTACATATACTTCCTCTTGGATTAGACCATTTAGGAAGGCACTATTGACATCCATTTGATATAGTTTAAAGTTCATAATAGATGTATAAGCTAAAAGCATCCTAATGATTCTAATCTAGCTACAGGTGCAAATGTTTCTTCATAGTCTATACCTTCTTCTTGGTTGTACCCTTTTGCAACTAGTCTAGCTTTATTTCTAATTACTATACCATTTTCATCTAGTTTATTTCTAAATACCCACTTAGTTCCTATAATGGGGTAGTTGTGTGGTTTCTCAACTAGTTCCCAAACATTATTTCTCTCAAATTGAATTAACTCTTCTTGCATAGCAACTATCCATTGATCATCTATTATGGCTTCTTTAAAGTTTTTAGGTTCTATCATAGAAACAAATGCCATGTTATTGCATAAATCTTTGAGAGAGTGTCTAGTTGTTACCCCTTTTGAGATATCTCTGATGATGATGCCAAGAGGATGATTTCTTGAAGTTTTCCATTCTTTGGGAAGATCATCATTTTCTTGGGCTATGTCATCTTGAACATCCTTGTTTTCTTCATTTCTATTCCTTTTTAGATTCCTTTCTTGATTGTGCATATCTTCCAAAGAATCTGCAATATCATCAAGAAACTCCTTTCTCGAAGAGGTAATATTAGTTTCATCAAAAGAAACATGTATTGATTCCTCAATTGTCATGGTTCTTTTGTTGTATATCCTAAAGGCTTCGCTATGTAGGGAGTAGCCAAGGAAGATGCCCTCATCTGCCTTAGCATCAAATTTACCTAGGCTTTCCTTACCATTGTTTAGGACAAAACATTTACATCCAAAAACATGTAAATGAGCAATGTTTGGTTTTTCTATTGTTAAATAGTTCATATGGGGTTTTCTTAAGAATGGGTCTTATTAAGACTATTCATAATATAACATGTGGTGTTGACAGCTTCTGCCCAAAAATATTTTGGAAGTGAAGTGTCATTTAAAAGGGTTCTAGCGATTTCTTCTAAAGATCTATTTTTCCTTTCTACTACACCGTTTTGTTGGGGTGTCCTAGGTGCAGAAAAGTTATGTTCTATGCCATGTTCATCACAAAACATTTCAAAATCATTGTTTTCAAATTCACCTCCATGATCACTTCTAATGGAGATAATTTTGAGATTTTTCTTGTTTTGGATGACTTTGGCAAGTCTTCTAAATGCATGAAATGCATCATTTTTGTGAGTAAGAAATAAAGTCCAAGTATACCTAGAATAGTCATCAACAATTACTAACGCATAGTAACTACCACCAAAACTCAAGACCCTAGAGGATCCAAACAAATCCATATGCAATAATTGTAATGGTTGAGTGGTAGAGACAATATTTTTAGATTTAAAAGATACTTTTGTTTGTTTACCTTTTTGGCATGCATCACATAACTTATCTTTTTCAAACTTTAATTTTGGTAAACCAACAACTAGGTCTTTTAAAATTAATCTATTCAGATGATCCATGTTAATGTGAGCAATTCTCTTATGCCATAACCAAGGATCACTATCTTTACTTAGAAAGCATTTATCATTTTCAGATTTTTGATTCAAATCAATCATGAAAACATTATTTTCTCTAAAACCTATATGCTCAATATCCTTGTCATGCTCATGCTTGATAACACATTTTTCAGAATCAAAAGATACTTTATATCCTTTATCACATAATTGACTAACACTTAATAGACTATGCTTTAAACCTTCTACAAGTAACACATTTTCAATGGGAGTAGAGGAACTCGTACCTATTTTGCCGACTCCAATGATTTTGCCTTTGTTGTTGTCGCCGTATGTAACATGTCCACTTTTGTTGGGGGAAATGGTTGTAAATTTGGATACATCTCCTGTCATATGCTTGAAACATCCACTGTCGATGTACCACTTCTTCCTTACAGATTCTTCCTCGTTGATCTCATGAGATTTTGTCATGAGACATAAGTTGGCTTGATCTTCATCATGATCTAGAAATGATTTCAGATTTGACCTATACCTGAAATTTCTTTTGAGAAACATAGAATTTAAAGAGGCCATTTATCTTGAAGTTGTGAAACTTTTCTTAAGAAACCTGCTCTGATACCACTTGTTGGATCAAGTGGCCTCAAAATAATTAAGAAGGGGGGGGGGTTGAATTAATTATTAATGTGTCTTGACTAATTAAAAATTTATCCTTCTTCATGTTACTAGATTCAACTAGGCTTTTACTACTAAGTTAAGAAAGTAAAGAACGGAAATAATAACTTAACCAAAAGTAAAAGCGGTAATTAAAAGTACACAAAGAAAATTAAATAGTGTAGGGAAGAAGAAGACAAACACAAGATTTATACTGGTTCGGCCACAACCCGTGCCTACATCCAGTCCCCAAGCAACCAACGGTTCTTGAGATTTCTTTCAACCTTGTAAAATCCTTTAAAAGCCAAAGATCCACAAGGGATGTACCCTCCCTTGTTCTCTTTGAACAACCAAGTAGATGTACCCTCCACTTGAACTGATCCACAAGAGATGTACCCTCTCTTGTTCTCAGTATAACAACCCAAGTAGATGTATCCTCTACTTGTGCCACAAAGGATGTACCCTCCAATGTGTTCCACAAGAGATGTACCCTCTCTTGTTCTCAGTATAACAACCCAAGTAGATGTATCCTCTACTTGTGCCACAAAGGATGTACCCTCCAATGTGTTAGGACAAAGAATTCATGGCAAAAGATTGGCTATTTGTTTTGTCTTCTTTTCACACATTGTTTATATACACAAATTTCTTTTCTTTTCTTTATATACAGATATGACATTTTGTCCACAACGTCTCTTTCTTTCTCTATTCTTGGCGTTATCACGACATTTGTTCGTTTTATTTTAGGATGACGTTTCTAAATGAAAACTCTACACGGTTCCGGAATTTCAACAAATATTATCGACAATAACGAAATAAGCACTAACGCAACAATCCAAACAAAATGTATGCACAAAACAAATGACAATCGAAAAAAACAACAAAAACAAACGTTAGTCCCTCAAGTCATAGAAACAAGATAACATACAAATGATAAATGATGAAACATAAAAATGAAAGAATATGAATTTGGGGATCCCACGGTCATGTGGCTCCGCATGCCACCGGACTCTTGGGTCACGGTAACAAAAGGTGGGGTGGTCGACAAAAGCAGGGCTTTTGCTCCTACGTATCCTCAATTTGTGATGAGGAACTCAGACCTACATAGTTCTTGATAACTGTGAGACTAAAATAGTCTCGGTGTTTTTTTTTCACTAAAATGTGAACATGCTTTAGTAAAGAAACAAAACCTCCAACTGATTAGAGCAACATATGATTTTTTTTTTATGAAAAACAATGTGTCTATTGGGGAAGGAGAGTATGCTGATGAAATTTTCTCATAACCATAAATGAGATTTTGGATGTTAGCATTTCGTTTCTAAATGACCATTTAGAGGAAACACTGGGTTTAACAAAAATAGAAGAAAATCACTTAAAGTGTATCAACCTCACACAGGTAAGTGTTTCATCCTAATTCCGAACCACAGATCATGGATTAATATGACTTTTTCTTGGGAATGGTTTTGTTTCTTTGTGGGAATTTTGGCTTTGAGTGTCCTTGGCCTTTTCCTTTTCTGTTTTTGTTTAGTGTGAGGTGAACAAGCCACTGACGCACAGGATTTTGGTTGGCAATCAAAGGGAGAGGACCATTTTAGGTTGTGGTTTCCTTTCTTTTTTTGTTTACTTGGTGACAATTCTGTATTGTTCAGATATTGTTTGGTCCAAAGACCTTTCTGGATGTTTCTTCTGTTTTCTTCCGATCCTTGATCGGGAATTTTCTTTCCTTCTTTTTGCTTTCTCCCACTCTTTGATTGAGAATTTTCTTTCTTTTTTGCTTTTCCCACTCTTTTGATTTGGAATTTTCTTTCTTTTTTGCTTTCTCCCACTCTTTGATTGGGAATTTTCCTTTTTTTTTCTTTCGAGGGCAAGGATTGACATTCTCACCCTGGGTCAAGGTTTATGGTAAGTTGGGATTTTGGCTCAAGGCTTGTAGAACGGCTAGACATGATATATGTCAGGGTTTGGCCAGCGGTTCGGGGATAAAGGGGATGTCCCACATTATTTCCATGATACACATGCAACAATGATGATTAGATATTTTTATGCAAAACCGGTCATGCATGCACCCATGTGGACACTCAAGCATCAAGTTTTTATGGTCATGTGACACTAGGGCTCAAGATTCATTTTCCCTATTTTAAGTCAAACCAGTGTTTCCAAAATATGCTCCTTTATCAATTGCATTCATCCGAGTCCATTTTGGGCGTTCGGGAAAATTTTCACAACATTCACCCTTCAGGTGTATACACACTTTTTTCAAAAAACTGGTTATGATCAGTGAATCTTTTTTCAAAGAAAAGCTGGAAGTTATTTCTCTTCAAAAGCATGTTGGCTTTTCAGCTAGACAATATTTTACTTTTCTGTTTTCTATTTTTTTTTCATGAGGTATTTTGCTACCTAAACATATGTATATTTTTGTGAGGTATTTTTGCTATATACATGCGTATCCAAGGTATCTTGCTACCTAAACATACATACATATATATATATATATATATATATATATATATATATATATATATATATATATATATATATATATATATATATATTGTGAGGTATCTTTTGCTACCTAAATTACATACATGCATATCTAAGGTATTTTCACTACCTAAACACACATACATATATTTTGTGAGGTATGACTACCTTCCGAGCTTGTGCTTGTTTTATTTAAATTCCTAGGATCATGAGCAACTAGGTGTGTCCTACTATGACTTGAGAAATAAAAGTGATCAAATAACAAGTAGAGATTTAAAAGGTACTAGGTTGCCTCCTAGTAGCGCTTCTTTAACGTCTTGAGCTGGACGCGTGATGACTTGTCGGTCACGGACCTAGTACTTTTGCTTATCTTTGGCTTTGGACATGGTCGCCTGTTGGTCGACCACAGGTCGTAGGCAACGCTCCAGCTTTTGTAAATGAGCTGAGGGGCTTTAGAGGTGGCGGCAGTGCGTCTGTTGCCTACTGCCGGCCATCCCCAGGCTACTGTGGTGTCTCGCCCTGCGCCTGCTTGGGGACGCAGTACTTCTTGATGAAAGCTCGATTAGTAGGGGGCTTGATGACCTTGCTGCGGGTGACAGGCACTCCGTAGAACTGACAGAGGCCCATAATCAGAGCTAGAAACCCCAAGACCCTATTGGACTTCTCCAAGTCCACTGAATGTCTTGCGGGTGTGATCCCTGTAAACAGTAGATGACATCAGAAATCAGTTGAGAGATGTGCATACTTACCTATGTCACGATGGCATGAACTTGCTGGGGGGACGGGCGCCCTGTAGGATGGACAGAGGCCCATAACCAGAGCTGGAAACCCCGGGGCCCTGTTGGACTTCTTCGGGTCCACTAGGTGTCTCGTGGGCGTGATCCCTGCAAAAAATAGATGACATCAGAAATCAGTTGAGCCATGTGCATACTTACCTATGTCACGATGGCATGTCCTTGCTGGGGGATGGGCACCCTGTAGGACGGACAGAGGCCCGTAACTAGAGCTGGAAACCCCAGGGCCTTGTTGGACTTCTCCGGGTCCACTAGGTCTCTCATGGGCGTGATCCCTGCAAACAATAGATGACATTAGAAATCAGTTGAGCCCTCTGAAAGTGAGGATGCATAGCCCTCTAAAGGCGAGGGCGTGTAGGCCTCTGAAGGCGAGAGCGTGCAGCCCTTTAAAGGTGAGGGCGTGTAGCCCTTTGATGGCGAGGACGTGTAGTCCTCTGAAGGTGAGGGCGTGTAGCCCTCTGAAGGCGAGGACGTGTAGTCCTCTAAAGGTGAGGACGTGTAGTCCTCTGAAGGTGAGGACATGTAGTCCTCCAAGGGTCCACCCTTATGAGAAAGCATAAGATTGACTCATTGAGAGAGCCGGTCATTTCCAAATTCAAAAGATTAGACATTAGATGTAGGAAATCTATGCAGTTAACATGAATTTTAGGGATGCAGATGCATGCAACCTTTGTCGTGAAATTTGGTAAATGCGAACTTCATATGAAACAATGCAATGTAATGGAAAGTTGTACAATGTTCATGACATTCTTTCCCTATTTTATGATTTTGATTTTGATTTAATTTTTGGAGAACACAGATTGACTGTCCTTTTGAAAAAGGTGATAATTCATGCAACCTTATCCTATCTTTTGCAAATCTCTCCGGGAACTCCCTCAGAGTGTTTGTTTTGTTTGATTTAGTCACTTGACCATTTTGGAGTGACGACAATGGAGTCGTTTGATGTTTAACCAATCCATTGAAATTCTCGAGTTTGTCCCCCCTTTTTTTTTGTTTAAAAACATCGATGGGTGAAAACTTTTGATCTGCCCCTATGTTCACTTGAGGTTTATGCATGGCGCCTTTCATTGCCCCAGTGTAGGGCTTTGAGGTACCAATCGTTGTCTTTCGTCATGACCGTGTAGCAAAGAGGCGGTTTGATTCTTGCAAAAAGAATTTTCCAAGGACGAGAAATAGTTGAAGGATTTTTTTTCAGTTGACGGGTTAAGTCAAATGACTCCTATTCTAGATAACTCACTTCTCTCTAAAAAGAAAATTTTTGGAATGATAAAATGAGGTCACATGAATGTCTATATTTTTATTTGAAAACACAGTTAATCAAATGCTTTTTTTCTTTTTCTTTTTTGAACTTTTCTGCTTTACTTGTTTTTTACGGCACCCCACCAACGTGCAGGACGAGTAATCTCTGATTGAACGGTCTTGGAAGTCAACACTCAGGAGCACAAGTTGCTGGAGCAAACAAACCAATGGCTTACACTCACATTTTGGTGGAAGTTGAATAAGCAAAGATGTGTTTGTGAGAGGATGAGAGAGACAAGGATGTCAAATTTATCCATATTATTTAGTATTGTAATTGTGTTTTACAATAATGGCATAAACTTGAAAATTCTGATGAGTCATTAGAGACATCTAACAGCAGCTTTCAAAATTGCCCCATGTGTGGCATCTCTTGTCAATGTCAGGATTTACATGCGATTCTCCTCAAATTTCAGTCAACACGCATCAATTAGACCTTGCACCTTACGCTCCAGGGCCCTACAATGCTCAATGGAACGCCCCGGGGCTTCTCCATGACAAGCACACGTTGTGTTCGAGTCGTATTCTCGGAGAAATGGAGGTTGATGAACCTTGGCTGGGGTTGTTGCAACGTGCCCTTCGCGGGCGAGCGAAGGCGAGGCTCACGGGTGCGCTTTCCAAAGGAGGAAAGATGCGCGGAGTCGCCACCAACGTTTATTTGTGGAAAACGTCGGAAAAACCAAAGGAAACTGGTCAAAATGAAAATTCTAAGTTCAGGAGTTGTATATACGCTTGAGGAAGGTATTAGCACCTCTCACGTTTGTCTCAAAGGACAACAGCCTATTTTTTAGAATTGTGGAAATTGTGTTACCTTAACTTTATTTCTTTTTATTTTTTGAGGTCGACAAAAGCGGGGCTCTTGCTCCTACGTACCCTCCATCGAAGAGGAAATCAGACCTACGTAGTTCTTTATTATGCGTGAATCAAGTGATTCTTTTTACTTGAAGGGTGATCATTTTAAGGCGTTGGACCTTAAAAATGATCCATTTTACTTAGTAAGAAACTGAAATGATAAACTTTCAAAAAACCTATTTTTGTGGACGAGCTTGACTAGGCGAGTTTGATTTTAGCCTTAGTTTCACTTTAGTTATTAGTCAATTCAATTAAGAATGAGAAATCCCAAAGAGAAAACGTCTGATTGATTTTTTTCGCTTTACTTTACTAAAAGGTATTTTTTGATTATTATATTATTATTTTACCTCTTTTTTGATTTCCAACGTGGTTACGGCATGACCGAACGGTCGGAATTCATTTTAACCGAAATTAACGGATGATACAATTCAAACGATCGGTGGAAAATTATTTTATTTTTAGATTAAGCGAGAAATGACTTAAATAAATGGCTTAAGCACGTCAAAAGGGGGTATAAAAAGCAAATGAAAACGAGAATAAAAATACATGAAACAAAATGTGGACCACCACGGGTACATAGAATGAATTGAAAAGCTCGGTTTGAGGTACTTACCCGTTGAAGACTGAAGAAAACGAAGAACGAATGATGAATGTTGAAGAACGGTCGAGAATCTTTGCGTAATTACTCATGGAAACGTTACGGAAGCGCCTCGGCTTGGATTTTCTTCACAGAAATAATTTTCCTCAGCAATTTCGAGAGAGAGAGAAGTGCCAAGAAGGCTGAACCCTTTTCTTCTTCACTCCTCCCCCTATTTATAGCAAAATAGGGGAGGAACTTGCCACCCAGCTTGCCCAGGCGAGCAAGGTTGCTTCCTCCAGAAGCAACAGCCTTCTGGAGGAAGGATCTGGAAGGCCCAAGTGGGCCAGATTGCTATTTGTACCCCCCTTTTTACTAAATGCACCACCTTCTATTTTTTTTTGGTAATTCTTTTTCCGTAACGTTATGAAACTTTACGAATTTCGTAACGATACTTATTTCCCTTCCGCAAGGTTACTAATCCTTACGGATTATGTATTTACTCTTTTTTAGCTTTCGAAGAAGTTACGGAAACTCACGGATTGCGCAAAACACCTCTTTTCGATTTCCGTCACATTACGGAATTTTCACGATCGCGTAAGCCTGCTTCCTTTTGATTCTTGGCACGTCTCGGGACTTCACATATTGTGCAACAAAGGGCGCCAAGTATCTCGAAGCGGCCAATCAAAGGTTGTATATCATCAAATAATAATCCCCGGACGAAATTAGGGTATGACAGTTGCCCCTCTTTACTTAGCTCTCATCGGAGATAAGAGGAAAGCAACGATAGGACACTGATTTCGTCCGTCCTGCCCTTTCCATGATGACGACTCTTGTCTCTACTCCTTCTTTTTTTTTCTTCTGCAGAAAACAAAATACAAACAACAACAAGAACAATGAATATAATATACATATACACATATGCACATGTTTGGCGAAGGAACCAATCTGGAAAACAACAAAAGAACGTATTTCCCAGTCACCAGAGGCTTCGCGCTTGATAATGGAGGACACATGAACAGCGCTAGCCAATGACATTCATGGGGCTCCGAAAAAAGGTGGAGTATGGAGGATTGCCTTGAGGGTCCGCACTTAGACAATCATGAAACATAGCTCCAAACTCGAAGGTGGAGGGCACATGAACAGCACTAGGCAATAACATTCATGGGGCCTTGAAAAAGGGGGAGAATGGAGGATTGCCTTGAGGGTCCGCACTTAGGCAATCATGAAACACAACTCCAAACTCGAAAGTGGAGGACACATGAACAGCGCTAGGCAATAACATTCATGGGGCTCCGAAAAAAATGGGAGAATGGAGGATTGCCTTGAGGGTCCGCACTTAGGCAATCATGAAACACAGCTCCAAACTCGAAAGTGGAGGACACATGAACAACGCTAGGCAATAACATTCATGGGGCTCCGAAAAAGGGGGAGAATAGAGGATTTCCTTGAGGGTCCGCACTTAGGCAATCATGAAAGACAGCTCCAAACTCGAAAGTGGAGGACACATGAACAGCGCTAGGCAATAACATTCATGGGGCTCCGAAAAAAGGGGGAGAATGGAGGATTGCCTTGAGGGTCCGCACTTAGGCAATCATGAAACACAGCTCCAAACTCAAAAGTGGAGGACACATGAACAGCGCTAGGCAATAACATTCATGGGGCTCCGAAAAAAGGGGGAGAATGGAGGATTGCCTTGAGGGTCCGCACTTAGGCAATCATGAAACACAGCTCCAAACTCGAAGGTGGAGGACACATGAACAGCGCTAGGCAATAACATTCGTGGGGCTCCGAAAAAAGGGGAGAATGGAGGATTGGCTTGAGGGTCCGCACTTAGGCAATCATGAAACACAGCTCCAAACTCGAAGGTGGAGGGCACATGAACAACGCTTGGCAATAATATTCATGGGGCTCCGAAAAAGATTGGTAGGACTGAACGGTCCACCGGGTTTTTCCACCTAAAAGGATAACATGCTTTTTGCAAAGAAAAATAAATCATTTGCGAGAGCACCACATCTTAGAGAAACAATATACTTGTGCCAAGGGTAATCTTCCTTGTAACCGAGAATGAAGGGTAGGATGTCAACTTTTAGCTTTCAAATGAACATGCAATGGAAACATCGGGCTAAGCTGAAAATAAATCACTCATAGTGTATAAAACTCACAAGGCAAGTGTTTTATCCTATTCCCAAACCATAACTGCACCATGACTTCATTTTGCACACGATTTCCTATCGAATCAAAGATCAAACGTACGATCACAGACCAATAGGATTTTCTCGTGGATAGTGTTTTTTGGAGAGGAAGCTGGGTGTTTTGGTCTTTTCCTCTTTGTTCATGTGGGGTGGGATATTGCCAGTCAAGAAAGATTCTGAGTGGCAATCTGGCTTTGAAGAATTTCTGTCCTCTTTTTTTCATTGATCGAGAATTGCTTCTTTTCCTTTTTCACTTCTTTTCGATCTTTGATCGGGAATCCTTCTTTCCTTTCTTCTGTTCTTTTGTTTATTTTCATTTTTCTTTTTTCTTTCTTTCCATTTCTTCCTTTTCTTTCTTTTCACTTTTCCTTCCCCATCCCTTTCTTTGGGAAATCGGGTTTAGCATTCTATTTGCTCTCCCTTGAGGAGACTCCGCTGTCCTTTGCTTTGGGGAAAAGGAGGAGGATTCTTTTGATAGGCCAAGGTTCAAAAAAAAGTCTAAGGTTGTGTTTCAATGGGGTCTTTTATTGTGGGAACCCAATCTTGATATCTGGGGCAAAACAAATTTGGGTGTCAAGGTGTCGGTCTCGGGCTGAACTTCCACATTATTCCATAAGGCACGCGTGACAATGATGATTTGAAAACAACGTGCAAAATTAGTCATGGCTACAGCCAGATGGACCCTCAAGCATCCCGTTTATGGCATTGTGACACTACAGTTGGGAATTTACACAGGCAGACCCAACGTTTCCAAGTTATGTTCTTTCATCAGTTCAACACATTCATCCATTCTTATCTCGGTTTATTCCGGAAAATAAACTCTTAGCATCAGTCCCTTGTTTCCAGAAGATGCGTTTGCTCTTTACGAATGATTTATACTTCTTAACTATAACATGTCGACCTTCGCGGTCTTTCTTTCTTTTTACTTTTTGTTTTATTTTTATATATATTCACTAAAATTATACACCTGTGGTCCTTTATGAGGAAAACCTTCCTTTGTACATCTATATTTTTATACATGACAAACTTTTTCTGTACACGCATTAGAACTCTTCTCTTTACGTCACACGGCCTATATACAAACCTTATTTATATTCAAAGATTTTTCATTTTTCCCAACACACACTTATAGTTCACACAAAAGTTTCTTCCTATACACTCGTTGCTCACACACACAAGAATTTCTTTCCACGCATCATTTACACACAAAAACCTTCTATACACATTTTCCTTTTACATACATGTATAAATAAAACCTTTTCTTTTCTCTATGAACATGACTTTTATTCACAATGCTTCTTTCTTTTTATTAGGATTTTTGGTTCATTTTATTTTTAGGACGACGTCCCTAAATAAAAAACTCTACACGGTTCCGGAATTTCAACAAACACTATTGACAACAATGAAACAAGTACCGACGTAACAACTCAAACGATATGTATGTACAAAACAAAAGTCAAAACATGAAACAAACGTTAGTCCCTTAGACAAACAAAAATAAGATGATATATACCAAGAAAAATGGAAACAAAAAGAAATATGGATCAAGGAATCTCCCAATCATGTGGCCCCGCTTCCTCCTAAGAAATCAAGTAAATCGGTCATCTCCTCGTCCTCGCGGGCCTCATCTGCCTCGTCGGGAGCCTCTGCTGGTGCCTCTCCTGCCCGGGCCTCAGGCCAATCTCCAGGCCATGCGACCTCTGCCCTGAATTGGTCCGGAGTAGGGCACGGAAAAGAAGTAAAGCCCTGGCTCTGCAGGCTGAGACTCATCTGATAAAGACAATCATGGGTCCGTACATGTGCCCGGTGGTTGGCCGCCTGCTGGTGAACCAAATGCCGCAAATACTGCTCCGTATCAAACGATCTGACTGGACCAGCCTGATGAGGTGGCGGCACGTCTGCGGCCTACGGAGCATCCCCCTGGGCCTGTCTTTGCGTGCAATACTTCTCAATAAAAGCTCGGGTGATGGCGGCCGAATCACCTTGCTAGGTGCGACAGGGACTCCGAACGACTAGTAGAGTCCTGTGATCAAGGCGGGAAATCCCAAGGCCCTGTTGGACTTATCCGGGTCCAGAGGGTGCCTGGTAGGCGCCATACCTGCGAATAGATAGATGGCATTAGCGATTAACTGAGCCACGTGAATGCTCATCCGTGTCAGGATGGCGTACACCAGCTGACACTTTGGCAGGGGGAGGTCGGAATTATGATCGCTGGGCTGGATGTTGCTGAGCAGCAAAGTCATCCAGATCTGAGTCAGGGTGGTCATGTTGGTGCGCATGATCCGCACCCGTCTCCCGGCAGCAGTTCGGGCAAAATCTTGCCCCGGTATACATAGCAAATGGGCGATGGCCTCCTCATCGAACCCATCGGGCCGGTTCCTCCTCTGGCCGTACTCGCACTCCTGACCCTCTCCCAGCACTAAAGGGTATCCCAGGAACTGGCTGATAGCATCTGCATCAAACGGGATCCACTGACCCCTCACCCAGGACCTCATATCTCGCACGCCCTCCTCTGTAGGCCAAGCATTGGCATAAAATTCGAGGACTATGTCTGGATCGAACTTGGCCATGGGGGTAACCAGTGATGCCCACCGCCGGCGAACTATCTCCTCCTGGAAATCGGTATACTCATCGTCCCTGAGCTGGCCACGTCGCTCCCGGAGAAATGACCATCCCTTGATGGCCTCGAAGCGCTACTGGTGTTCAGCGCTCCTAAAGCGGTGACTGTCATACTCGGGAGCGGAACTGGTTCCTTTGGCCGCTTTATCCTTCCTGGATCTCTTTGAGGCAAGTTTCCTCGGGGCCATTTCCTGCGAGAACAAACATTTAGAAGTTAGTTTTACAAGATAATGCTTATATTAACACAAATATGTCATGCCAATCCCTCTGATTTAGACCAAACTCATATGATCCCTTCATGCACACGCGCATGTGTAGAAAATATCCTATTACTCATGTCAACATACAAGAACATCCAACATATTCTAATTGCCATACACCTATATACATTCTGAAAAAGAAAAACACACTTTCATGCTCAAAGTGTTGCATCAAACTTTACACCTAAATTTATATCCTAAACATCTGCTATCACAAACTACTTACATACATTTGAAGTACGCCATACAAATTTTTACTGTTTCACTCATATTTATTTATATGCAGATTGGAAAGCTAATTACATCCTGCACATATTTGCATTCAAAAAAAGCATTCCACACTATCGTACAATCATTCACACTTTGCTAGGAATTTCATACTCCTTATATTTACCTATGTATACACACTATTGCAAGGTGTTTTCCACGCTGCCTCTATGTAAAGTATCAAACATGGGGCAGCCCAAATTCGAGCAAAAACTCTCACAAGCAAATCCTAATTTTCATGTTTTGCTAACACTAAAACCAAATTTTGGATTCCTAGCCATAAGCATGTTTCCTTGCATTGAAGCTACAAGTTTGGGTTCCTAAGCTTGGAATTGCATTTGGGCACCTATTTTGAATCTCCTATGCTGTACCTACATATAAGAAACAGTCCCACTCTCCCCATTTTACAAAATCATATTCATACATCATTGGGGCATTTCACCGAGCACTTGGTGGGCGCACGTTTCGACATAAATTTCAAGAGAATGGGGACAATGTGGCATGCCCCATTGCTTTAGAATACAGCATAGGCCTAAGGCCATCTCATTCAAATCCTCAACTCAAGAAAACAAGCATAAAAACAAACCAAAACTGCCCCACAAATATAAGTACATTCTCACAATTTGGAGCACCATAAGATGAAGAAAATATACCAATGGGAAGCTAAAAACATCAAGGATTGAATACTTACTTGTTGGAGTGAATTATAACACCAAAAATGAAAGCAAAAGGCAACCAAAAGTGGCTTGAGGGAGCAAGAACCGCAAGCCTTCGTGTTCTTTCTTTTGAATGAGGGGGGGGGGGGGGGAGTTTTTTGGATGCCAAAACGCTCCCCTCCCTCGTTTTTATATTTTGAATGCAGGGGTTGCTCGCCCAGGCGAGCTCAACTCGCCCAGGCGAGCTAACCTGCCATTTTTTTTTTGGAGGGGAACATTAACCATGTCCCCTCCTTCCTTATGGGTTAGAGTTTGCCCACTTGAACCTACTTAAATTAGAATTAGGTGTCGATTACTTATTTAAAACAAACAATAGTAAAAGAAACTGGGAACGCAAAGGATACTGGGCTGCCTTACAGCGACGTTCTCTGTTTGTTTAGCGCCGGGAAGGGGTGGCGCTTGGTCGGTCGCGATCCTATCCTTCATTCGCTTCCATCCCTAAGTACCTGCAAGTAAGAGCCAAATGATATGCGACCAATCGTGACCGGTCATCGTCTTACCTTGGTTGATTTCTGCCATTGACTTGTCTTGACTTTTGATCGTGGCCTGAGACGATTCTGCTCCTTGCTATCACAAGATATGCATGTGCATGTGCATGTATGAATGTTTCTAATGCGATGATTTTATTTTAGTGAAGGCTGGTTAGATTCAATTTTAAATAAGTGTTTGGGGCACCCCATACACCGAGCGAAGAGGGCTCAAGTTATAACAAATCTAAAACACAAGGTTTGAAATCAAAGGGAGGACTAAAACCTCGCCCATCTTTTCTTCTTTTAAAGGAACGAGACAAATACAGAGGAAGGGAATCCCTGGAGGAAACCAAGAAGAACAAAAACTCAGAATTAAAAGAACATGCAACGGTCCTCTCGATTGCCCCAGATTTCAAGCGTAATATCGTTTAACTACTTCGGAGTTCACAGGCGAGGGAAACTTCTCGCCGTCCATGTGGGTGAGTATCAGAGCACCCCCAGAAAAAGCTCTTTTCACCACGAAAGGTCCTTCATAATTCGGGGCCCACTTGCCTCAATTATCTTTAACAGCGTGGGACATCTTCTTCAGCATGAGGTCCCCCTCGTTGAACTTGCGCGGGCGTACCTTCTTGTCGAATGCGTTCTTTATCCTTCGTTGATACAAACGCCCATGGCTCATGGCGGCCAAACGCTTACCTTTAATAAGGTTAAGTCGGTCGTAGCGTGCTTGAGCCCATTCTGACTCTTCTAGGCCTGACTCCGCCATGATCCTCTGAGAAGGAACCTCTACCTCAAATGGGAGCACTGCTTCCATCCCATAAACCAAGGAATACGGCGTTGCCCCAGTAGAAGTTCGTACCGAGGTTCTATATCCGTGTAGGGCGAAAGGCAACATCTCATGCCAATCTTTGTATGACACTGTCATTTTTTGAACAATCTTCTTAATATTCTTATTCGCAGCCTCTACAGCCCCATTCATCTTTGGCCGATAAGGGGTAGAGTTATGATGCTGGATCTTGAAGTCTTCGCACATCTCCTACATCATCTTATTGTTCAGATTGGTTCCATTGTCAGTAATGATCTTCCTGGGGAGTCCGTATCGACAAATCAGCTCCTTCTTTATGAATCTAACTACCACATTCTTTGTGACATTAGTATAAGAAGCTGCTTCGACCCATTTGGTGAAGTAATCTATCGCCACAAGAATGAAGCGGTGACCGTTCGACGCTTTGGGTTCGATGGCCCCAATGACATCTATTCCCCACATGGAAAAGGGCCAAGGGGCGGACATAACATTCAGAGGATGTGGTGGAACATTGACATTGTCCGCGTATGCTTGACATTTGTGACATTTCCTGGAGCGCAACAATCGCTTTCCATGGTGAGCCAATAATAGCCGGCCCTAAGGATTTTTCTGGCCATAGCATGCCCATTGGCATGTGTCCCAAAGGAACCCTCGTGGATCTCCTCAATCATGAAGTTCGCCTCTTCGGCATCTACGCATCGTAGGAGGGTCATGTCGTGGTTTCGTTTGTACAGGATGGTACCACTTACAAAGAAACAAGTAGCCAATCTCCTCAACGTCCTTTTGTCATTGTCAGAAATCCCTGGTGGGTATTCTTTGTTCTCGACATACTGCTTGATGTCGAAATACCACGGTTTCCCATCCCGCTCTTCCTCTATGGCATAACAATATGCCGGCCTGCCTTGAGATTTGAATTCGATGTATGGCAGATCCCCGTGTGGGGCAAGTTGAAACATGGATGCCAGGGTGGCTAACGCATCAGCCATTTGATTCTCTTCCCGAGGTATGTGGTGGAAGGAAATGTCGTCAAAGTACTTGGCTAACCTCAAGATGTGAGTTTGATAGGGTATCAACTTCGAATCCCTAGTTTCCCATTCTCCTTTCAACTGGCGTATCACCAAAGCTGGGTCTCCATACACCTTGAGTAGTTTTACATCAAAATCAATGGCCGCCTGAACCCCGAGGGCGCATGCTTCGTACTCGGCCATATTGTTGGTACAATCAAACCTAGCCTAGTCGTGAAAGGAATACACTGATCATCCGGGGATACAAGGACCGCCCCTACTCCGTGGCCCAAAGCATTGGATGCCCCATCGAAGCAAACAATCCATTTGTTTATGTCTTTGTGCGTCCGCTTCTCTTCAAACAGGGCCATGATATCTTCATCTGGGAACTCGGGGTGCATTGGTCGATAATCCTGGAGGGGTTGCTGGGCCAAATAATCCGCTAAGGCACTTCCTTTTACCGCTTTTTGGGTGACGTAAACGATATCAAATTCAGATAATAGTACCTGCCACCTTGCGATTCATCCCGTGAGGGCCGGTTTTTCAAAGATGTATTTCACGGGATCCATTTTGGAAATAAGCCACGTGGTATGGCTGAGCATATACTGCCTAAGCTGATGTGATGCCCATACCAGAGCACAACATGTCCTTTCCAGCATTGAGTAATTCATCTCACATGCGGTAAACTTCTTGCTCAGATAGTAGATGGCTTGCTCCTTTTTCCCAAAATCATCATGCTGACCCAACACGCACCCTATAGACTCGTCCAACACGGTCATGTACAGGAAAAAAGGTCTTCCTGTTACAGGTGGCATGAGCACCGGAGGATTTGCGAGACTCTGTTTGATCTTCTCGAAGGCCTCTTGGCAGTCACTATTCCACAGGACCGCCTGGTTCTTATGTAATAGCTTAAAAATGGGCTCACAGGTAGGGGTGGGTTGTGAGATAAATCTCGCGATATAATTCAACCTGCCCAAAAACCCCCGAATCTGCTTCTCCGTGCGTGGTTCCGGCATTTCAAGGATGGCCTTCACTTTCTCGGGATCTATCTCTATCCCTTTCTGACTTACGATAAATCCTAGCAACTTCCCCGACTTCACCCCAAAGGTGCATTTGGTTGGGTTTAGTTTTAATTGGTATTTCCGCAACCTTCCAAACAGCTTACGCAGATTGACAAGGTGTTCGTCCTCAGTCCGAGACTTAACAATCATGTCATCTATGTAGACCTCTATTTCCTTATGCATCATGTCATGGAACAACGCCACCATGGCACGCTGATAGGTTGCCCCAACATTTTTAAGCCCGAAGGCCATCACTTTATAGCAGAATGTCCCCCATAGGGTGAAGAAAGTGGTCTTCTCTACATCTTCGGGTGCCATCTTTATTTGATTATACCCCGAGAAACCATCCATAAATGAGAAAAGGGCGAATTTGGCTGTATTATCTACCAATATGTCAATGTGTGGCAGGGGAAAATTGTCTTTAGGACTGGCTCGGTTCAAGTCCCGGTAGTCTACACACATTCGAACCTTGCCATCCTTTTTCGGGACTGGGACAATGTTGGCCACCCACTCCGGGTACCGTGCCACAGCTAAGAAACCTGCATCAAACTGCTTCCTTACTTCTTCTTTAATTTTTAAAGACATCTCGGGTCTCATTCTTCGTAACTTTTGCTTAACCGGGGAAAACCCAGGATTCAAGGGCAACTTATGCTGCACAATGTCGGAATCCAGACCGGGCATGTCTTGATATGACCACGCAAAGACATCTTGATACTCTTGAAGAAGGGTTATTAAGCCTTGACGGATAGGCGCGGTCATACCGGTTCCTACCTTCACTTCTTTCTTTTCCTCCGTGGTCCCCAAGTTTACCAATTCGGTTTCTTCTTGGTGAGGCTTCATTTCACGTTCTTCCTAAGCGACCAACCTCTCCAACTCTGGTGACAGGACGTCCTCTTCCTCTTCCTCGTTTATTGTTTGGCTTATATCTCGATCGAAATCAATTGTCAAACCCTCGTTGTTAGGATCCTCAAAGAATCGACCCTCATATCTATACCAAACAAGACAAAAGAAACAAAAAACATGCAAAATGATATGAGCAAGGGTGGCACTGCAAGAACAGATGAAACAAGATCTCTTTGTTTATTTAATGAGGTAGGTTTCACAAAACAAAAGAGAAAGGAAATCTATAGGCTCTAATTACATTGAATCAGCGATATAGACTTCTGACTGGCTTATCACGCGCCAGTTCCCCACTTGGGAATCGGGGTGGCATGGTTGCACAAAACTTGGTGGGTCTTGAGGGAACTCCTCCTCTATTGTGGCCACCTCCTCCTCGGACACCATTCCAGCGCTGGTGAAACACTGGCTAATACGGCCGGGCCATACCCTATCTGCCCGAAATCTTGACGGCACATTCCTCCTCCCCGGCATCCCGGGTTCATACCCTAATCCATATTTGTATGGATTTCCCTTGATATTGACCATGTCGGCATTCCCGAGGAAGTCTTTGCCTAGACCCATTCCGGGCTCAAATCCGTTCCTGAGCATAACACGCGCCACCATTATGGCCGCGTTGGAGAGAGAAGGTAGCGACGGACTTGGTTCCACCGAGGCGCAGCTCACCACCTCAAAGGATTGGAAAGCCGTGTCCAATGATTCTTCCGCCGCTTCTACGTACGGTGCGGAGGAGGGGCAGCTCACTAACATATCCTCTTCACCCGACACTATCACTAAAAGTCCACCCACTGCGAACTTCAATTTCTGGTGAAGCGTTGAAGGGACCACTCCAGGGCATGAATCCAAGGCCTTCCCAAGAGGCAGTTATAGGCGGGATTTATATCCATTACTTGAAACACCACATTGCAAGTGTGGGGGCCTATCTGAATGGGAATGTCGATTTCCCCCATCACTTCCCGCCGAGTACCATCAAAGGCTCACACCACCATCGAGCTCGGTTTTAAACGTGACGCACTAAAAGGAAGCTTTTCCAAAGTGGTCTTCGGCATTACATTCAAACTCGATCCATTGTCGATAAGTACCTTTGCGACAACGTGGTCCATACATCTCACCGACACATGTAGAGCCTTATTGTGTCCTCTCCCCTCAACGGGAATCTCTTCTTCCGCAAACGCGATGTAGTTGTTGGTGGTTATATGATTAACGATGCCTTCGAAACCCTCCACTGAGATATCATGTGCTACATGGGCATCATTAAGGACCTTCATCAACAGCGCACGATGAGGCTCAAAGTTTATGAGTAGTTCAAGCAAAGAGATCCTTGCTGGAGTTTTATTCAGTTGCTTGACTACCTTAAACTCGCTTTGTTGGATGAGGCGGAGGAACTCTTGGGCCTCTTCCAAGGTCACTGTTTTTCCTTGAAGACCTTCTTTCTTTTTGGCCCCTCTTCCCACTAGAGGATCTACATCTTTCGAGGGGGTGGCTATGTATGTGGGCTCTTGGACCATGGGCGCTTTCCCTTTGGAGGGCAATTCCGCCGGGTGAGGGGAAGCAAACACCCGACCACTACGGGTTACGCCACTGAGGCCGGTGATGTTGGTTACCTTAGCTGATAGGGAGTCAACTTCGGTTGCAACTCTTTCGCTGGACGCGGGAGGGGTATACTTCCATGGAACAACCTTATTACTTTGATATGCAAACAACATTGGTTTGGGCGCCGTCCGGGGGTATATGGGTGTGGAGCCGATCCCTTTCCTAGTAAAACATATCACTAGGGCCTTGGGGGTTAAAGGAACCTTCTTCTTTTCCGACTGCATGCAAATTTGTGGTTCTTCCCTCCCTCCTATGGACATTTCAAGCTGCCCGCAATCCATGAGCCGCTGAAGCAATTCTTCCACCGCGGGACAGGTTTCTATGTCGTGCGACTCCCCGAGGTGAAACAAACATTCATCCCTTTCGTCTCCACCACGGGAGACCATGCACGCCGCTTGCAGTGATTGATAGATGAAGCGTCTAGAAGTAGCCACCTCTCCTAATCTCTTTGCCCGCGATGGGTCATCCTCTTCGACGGCGTTCACGCTAGCCCCTCCATGACTAGCTAGCGGGTTGGTTTTAACATTTGGGCCTTCCTCCTGAAACGATAGCCAGCCGGCACTAATCAGGTGTTGTACCTTATACTAGAACGGGATGCAGGAGTCAATATTGTGTCCGGGAACTCCACTATGGTACACACACTTGGCACCCAGGTCATACCACTTGGGGTAGGGTGGCTGGAGAACCTTCTCGGGTATGGCCACCACCAAATGATTCTCCAATAATGAAGGCCATAACTCGGAGTATGCCATGGGAATAGGAGGGAAGTTGTCTTTCAGGGGCGGGTGCTGTGCATATTTATAGGTCGCGCCGGGGGCTGTATTATTAACTGACCGGGGTGCGGCTGGAGCTGTGCGTTGGGTCGGCGCTCTTTCTGCTGCGGGTGGTCCTTTTACTTGAGTCGGGAGGGAATTCCTAGCTTGGATTAAAAAATTTGGGGGATTGGGTTGGTATGAGCTTTGGATATTTTGGGGTGCTTTCATCCATGTTGGGGCGGTGGTGACCGCGTGGGCATCTCCTTCCTTTTTCCTCGCGCCCACTACTGGGGCTCTTCTGTTGTTGTTGGGGGCCATATTGGCAGCATATTCGAACTTGCCTTTTCGTAGTCCAGATTCAATCCTTTCTCCGGCGAAGACGAGATCCGCAAAGTTAGCTGGCATGTAGCCTATCAGCTTTTCATAGTAGAACGTGGGTAACGTATCTAACATAATTGTGATCATCTCCCTCTCCGTCATGGGCGGTACGACTTGGGCTGCGAGATCTCTCCATCTCTGGGCATATTCCTTAATGGACTCATGCTCTCGTTTAGTCATACCCTGAAGCTGGTTCCGATCGGGAGCCATGTCCGTATTGTACTGGTACTGCCTAATGAAGGCAGTTGCCAAGTCCTTCCATGATCGGATCTGGGAAGCTTCCAGATTGGTATACCACGCTACAGCTGCCCCGGCCAAGCTGTCTTGAAAGAAATGGACCAACAATTTTTCATCCGCAGAATACGCCCCCATCTTTCGGCAATACATCCGAAGATGCCCCTTCGGACATGTCGTCCCTTTGTACTTATCAAAGTCCGGTACTTTGAACTTGGGAGGGATGACGATGTTGGGCACGAGACATAAATCCGCTAAATCCGAGAATGGGTAATTGCCGAGGCCCTCGACTGCTCTCAACCTCTCTTCAAGCGCCTCAATCTTTCCCTTATCTTCCACGAAGGGAACAGATTCTTTTACGGGTGTGGGTGAAGTCGGGATATGGCGGACTATGCTTGGTTGGGGTAGTTCATGGGGGGACGGATCTTTGAGGTGGAGCAGGGGGCTAAGATGGGTACCTCCTTCCTCATTGTCTTGCCCGGGATAGTCTTCATAAGGTGGGAGTTGCCCCTCGAAAGTAGGGGCTTGGCTTAAATCTTCCGGGGTGGCACGGGGGGTGAAGTCCAGAGGCAGGCCATAAGGATAAGCTTGCGGACTATACCTTCGACCGAACACGGTTGTGTTTCTGTCTAGGCCCGGATTCAAGGCGGGCAGCAGCACCGGCTCTGCTTCCCTAATTGTACTGGAGGCGGTTGCCGTGGCTTTATCCTCTATGGTTTTCTGGAGTTTTAACATGACCTCTGAGATGGAAGCCATTTGATCTTTTAAGGCCGATAGATCGGCCTTCATCTGTTCCTGCACGCCCTCTTCATTATCCATTTTTCTGGATCGAGTGTTATAGGGGTGCCTTGGTGTTTTCTTAGTTATGACGAAATTCCTAAAGAAATAAACAACGGTGAGTATGCCACCAAAACATGAGTATGCAAATGGATGATCGGAGCACTTGAATCCACCCCAAGGTTTTTTAGATAACATGATGAGTTCAGAACTTCTCATTTTATAAAAAGAACAAAGCTTTCATCTTGCCAAGATTATACAAAAGGTGTTACAAGAGAACCTAACGATTCCTAATTATATGGGCCATCAAATCTATCATGTGTTGACAGTAATTGATTAGCCCATGAATCTCCTCGGGGGCAGTACACACTTCGGCCATGGCTTTTGCTTTGGCTAATAGACGCGGGAGGTCTTGACTTCCATTCAAGGTCAAGGCGAACCTATCCATCCACATAGTCGCTTCTTGATGCAGTGCATCAATCACCCTCCCTCTTGCTTTTTTTTCGGCATACACGTGCAAAATCCTCCACTAGCTTTTGTTCATGGGCCATGGACTGGTTCAATTCTTCCTTGTATTGCCCTATGATAGCTAGCATGCTTTGCTCCGTGGTTTCCAAGTGTTGAGCCAAACTCCTTTTGGACCTCGCGCAAGCAACTAACTCTTCTTTTAAGATCATGCCATGCACCCGTGACCGATCTCTCTCCTCTCTTCGGAGCTTGAGCTCATTGTTGCTACCCCATAATGCTCATCGGAATTTTTCTCGGCCATATTCCTCCTTGCGGGCCCTTTTGGTTTCTTGTTCAAGGGCTCTTGCGGTGGCCGCATTTTCCTCTTGTAACTCGGTGTACTCCTTCCGGATGTGTGTAGCAGCTGATTTGAACTTCTCCTTTGCGAGTCTTGCCTTCCCTAGCTCTAATTTTAGAGCTCGGACTTCTTCATCTTCCTCCGGAGCTTCGAAGTTCTCTTCATCGATAACTTTCAACTTGGAGAGCCAATCTAACCATCGCGTATGAATTCTTAGCCATCCATGATAACCTCCGATGACGCCATTTCGGATGCCTCTAAGCTCCTTGTATTTCTTCAATGGACTCCTCCACGCCTTGTGGATTCTTTGTATAACCTTGAGACCTTGCGCGCCTAAATCTTTCACTAGGAAAGGTGAGAGACTCCCTTCCGTTGGCACTCCCCTCATGGGGTACCCTAGCTGTCTTATGGCGAGCGCGGGATTATAATTAATACACCCCCTAGTCCCTATCAATGGAACATTAGGGTAGTCCCCACACGAGAAAAGAACTCCTTCCTTGCCTTTCTTCCAACGAGGAAACCAATTGATTGCGCTGCCCCCTATCTTCGCCAAATGTTGGTCCCAATCGACTCTTCCTTTTTCGGCGCATGAGCGATAACTTTGAAGCGGACACGAGTGTCTTGTGTCTTGTTGGAATAGGTGTGAAATCAACCACACACAGAGAGAGGGTAAACAACAGACAATCCGTGCACTGTTTTTCTCACACCTCCGGTCAAAGGTGTCAAACAAATCTGCCAAGATAGCCACCACTGGACTTTCCTTGCTATGGTGATATGCGAGGAAAGCATCAATGGCAGCTAAGTCTACCAAACCGTCAACGTTCGGAAAGAGGACAACCCCAAAAATCAACAAAGCTAATATATCCGCAAACGGGCCCCACTTCTCTTGGCTTGCCATATCCCTTGCCTTGCCTTCCAAGTACTTCCGAGGCAGGCCCACTACGCCGTTCCGAGTTTGCTTCATGCGATCCAACTCTTTTGTTGAATCTCCATCCACAGCTGCAATCTTGCTCAAGGAAGGAAGAAAGCCGGATAAAAGATACGGTTTTCTCCCCTCAAGAGGGCATCCTAATATTTCCTCAAACTCTTCAATAGTTGGTACCATTTGGAAGTCCCCAAATGTGAAACACCTCAACGGCTGGTCATAGTATTGGGCGAGGGATACGACAGCTTCCGTAAATACCTCCGTTGCGGTCAAATCTAGAATCTTCTCGTACACTTTGCGGAAGGCTTGCCTTTGGAGAGGTCCCATCAATCGTCCCAATTCCTTGAGGCTAGTGACATCTAGACTTTTAACCTTGACTTGATAAAACCTTTTGCCGTTTTGATTTGTCCCCATCATTTACCTAAAAAAGGGGTGGATCAAGACTCCGACACGAATGATGCAATGCGTATGCATGAAACAGAAAGAAAACAACACAAAGGGGTAATTCACACATACGAGACCGCAGAGATCCAATTTTAATGCTACGTTTGGGCATGATGGCGCCTCGACGTAGCATTAAAAAGGTTACGTATTACTCTAAAGAAACCAAACACCACTAGCAAAAACAATAAACTAGTGCTATTTATCAAAAGATGCATGAGAACAAATGGCACGGAGCGTGTTTGCTCTTTGCCCCTATTTGGGAACCTATAGGACAATATCTAGGGGTCTCTAATAACTACTCCCCAACAATTCATAACTCACATGGCTGTTTTCTAGAGGTATCATCACTCAAGATAATAATATTGTGGCGGTATGGAATACCAGCGACAACACATTATAAAGAGAGAAAGCCTTAGACGAGGTTTCACTATTATCAAGCAAGTCGGAGACCTAGCATGATGATAGATTCACCTCCACTTCTTAAATTCCCATGAACCCGGGTGTAGGGCCCTTTTTTTACTCAAACCCGTGGGTGCTTAGAATGCAGTGTAAAGAATGCGAAATAGACAACAGTTATTTACATCTTACACAGTTCAATAAAAGCACACACAAAGTTAAGGTAACACAATTTCTACAATTCTAAAAAAGGCCTAACTCACAAAATCATTCCCCAGTGGAGTCGCCAACTGTCGCAACGTGCCCTTCGCGGGTGAGCGAAGGCGAGGCTCACGGGTGCGCTTTCCAAAGGAGGAAAGATGGGCGGAGTCGCCACCAACGTTTATTTGTGGAAAACGTTGGAAAAACCGAAGGAAACTGGTCAAAATGAAAATTCTAAGTTCGGGAGTTGTATTTACGCTTGAGGAAGGTATTAGCACCTCTCACGTTTGTCTCAAAGGACAACAGCTTATTTTTTAGAATTGTGGAAATTGTGTTACCTTAACTTTATTTCTTTTTATTTTTTGAGGTCGACAAAAGCGGGGCTCTTGCTCCTACGTACCCAACATCGAAGAGGAAATCAGACCTACGTAGTTCTTTATTATGCGTGAATCAAGTGATTCTTTTTACTTGAAGGGTGATCATTTTAAGGCGTTGGACCTTAAAAATGATCCATTTTACTTAGTAAGAAACTGAAATGATAAACTTTCAAAAAACCTATTTTTGTGGACGAGCTTGACTAGGCGAGTTTGATTTTAGCCTTAGTTTCACTTTAGTTATTAGTCAATTCAATTAAGAATGAGAAATCCCAAAGAGAAAACGTCCGATTGATTTTTTTCGCTTTACTTTACTAAAAGGTATTTTTTGATTATTATATTATTATTTTACCTCTTTTTTGATTTCCAACGTGGTTACGGCACGACCGAACGGTCGGAATTCATTTTAACCGAAATTAACGGATGATACAATTCAAACGATCGGTGGAAAATTATTTTATTTTTAGATTAAGAGAGAAATGACTTAAATAAATGGCTTAAGCACGTCAAAAAGGGGTATAAAAAGAAAATGAAAACGAGAATAAAAATACATGAGACAAAATGTGGACCACCACGGGTACATAGAATGAATTGAAAAGCTCGGTTTGAGGTACTTACCCGTTGAAGACTGAAGAAAACGAAGAACGAACGATGAATGTTGAAGAACGGTCGAGAATCTTCGCGTAATTACTCACGGAAACGTTACGGAAGCGCCTCGGCTTGGATTTTCTTCACGGAAATAATTTTCCTCAGCAATTTCGAGAGAGAGAGAAGTGCCAAGAAGGCTGAACCCTTTTCTTCTTCACTCCTCCCCCTATATATAGCAAAATAGGGGAGGAGCTTGCCACCCAGCTCGCCCAGGCGAGCAAGGTTGCTTCCTCCAGAAGCAACAGCCTTCTGGAGGAAGGATCTGGAAGGCCCAAGTGGGCCAGATTGCTATTTGTACCCCCCTTTTTACTAAATGCACCCCCCTTCTATTTTTTTTTGGTAATTCTTTTTCCGTAACGTTATGAAACTTTACGAATTTCGTAACGATACTTATTTCCCTTCCGCAAGGTTACGAATCCTTACGGATTATGTATTTACTCATTTTTAGCTTTCGAAGAAGTTACGAAAACTCACGGATTGTGCAAAACACCTTTTTTTTTTATTTCCGTCACATTACGGAATTTTCACGAATTGTGTAAGCCTGCTTCCTTTTGATTCTCGGCACGTCTCGAGACTTCACATATTGTGCAACAAAGGGCGCCAAGTATCTCGAAGCGGCCAATCAAAGGTTGTATATCATCAAATAATAATCCCGGACGAAATTAGGGTATGACAGGGGTTATGGCTACCATTGAATTATCAAGTAGATATGGGAGCAAGTCAGCATAGGACACCGAAATTAGGGTGAATTCTACAGGCTTTTTCGCTACAAAATTCATTTCTTGGTTGGTGTTTTGGTTTGTGCTAAAGGTGGTGTTCGTCATTGGAAGTGCGGTAGACAGGCTTTGTGATTGATTTAAGGATGGCCTTTGTGGATAACTGGGTGGTGGGTAAGGAGAAGGTTTGTTATTGGCTGAGTAATGTCATTGTTGGGTTGGTGGGAAACTTGGCTGTATAGGAATGGCAGTCACAGCATGGGTTTCTCCCTCATTCTCCCCCTCTTCACTTGCCCCAGTTTTTTTGCATTTATCAAAGCATGATGATCAGATTTGCCTCTTTTTAGACCCACTTCGATCATTTCGCCAGCGAAGACCAAATCCGCAAAGCTTGAAGGTGTGTAACCCACCATTTTCCATAATAGAACACTAGTAATATGACTACTATCATTGTTATTATTTCTTTCTTCGTCATTGAGGGAAACACTTGGGCTGCCAGATCCCTCCACCTTGGGGCGTATTCTTTGAAAGATTCGTGCCCCTTTTTGCACATGTTCTGTAGTTGCATCCTTTCCGAAGACATTATACTGACACTGCCTAACGAAGGCAACCATTAGGTCCTTCCAAGAATGGACTCGGGAAGGTTCCAAGCTAGTGTACCAGGTAACAACTACCTCAGTAAGACTTTCTTGGAAGGAATGTATCAACAATTCCTCATCTTTTGCGTATGCCCCCATCTTCCGACAATACATCTTTAGATGGTTCTTGGGCCAAGTAGTCCCCTTGTACTTGTCAAAGTCCAGCATCTTGAACTTGGGAGAGGTGATGATATTGGGTACTAGGAACAACTCTTCTAGGTTAGCAAAGGCATAATCTTCACCTCCTTCAATGGCCCTGAGCCTTTCCTCTAGATGATCCAACTTTCCCATTTCTGCCATAACATGAGGGTTTTTACTTGTTGTGGAATGCAAGAGGTGTAGTTGTGGGTGATACGGCCCTCCAAAGTGTTTTGTAGGGGTATACCACCAACTGCTTTCCCTTCAGTGGCATATCTGAGGCAAGGCTCGAAGTCGGCTAGATTGTGGTGGAGAATTTCATGTGTCTCCCCCATGGTTTAAGAGACATGTGCATGATCAGTTTGGGGTTGTTGGCTCTCAATGGGTATAGGAGTGGAGTTATTGACATTCTCATTGGGAGTGTACGCCACATTGGGTGGCGTATAGTTGGGAGGCAAGCCATATGGCGGGAAGGCGTGCTCGTTTTGAATTTGCACATCATGGGGTCATCCGTACTTCCCAAATCTTTGCCCACCATATCTGAGGTTGGATGATTCATTTGGTTGAGATCAGATGGGGGCATCGGGTTCACCTTAGCAACAGCCCTGGTAGCGGCAACTGCAACCGCATTGGGTTCCATTATCTTTTTCATGCTCATCATGGCCTCCATCATTGTGGCCATTTTCTTTTTCATGGCCTCCATGTTGGCCTCCATCTGCTCTTGCACCTCCTCTACTTCACCCATTACTCTAGCTCTAGCACAGGTTCGGTAAGGGCGCCGTAAAGCGTGTTCTTTTCTTTTTTATAACAATGATTAATTTTTTTTTTCAAGGAAATAATGCAATGAGCAATGCAACCAATAAAAAACATGGATGTATGTGAATGATGCACAGTTGAAGTATTGCAAATTTTTACACAGGATATGGGGTTGAATCAATTTAGATTTTCAACATGGTCCATGACATCTTTGTCAAGGTGAAACTGGAAGTAACAGGGACATCAACAGTCCTAAATGTGTTTGGCAGTAGACGAAGCAGTGATGTAACTCGATCCATCTTTTGCCCCAATTTTTGCAAGATGGTTACTTCCATACTTCAACTTGACTTGATGAACCTTTTCGTAAAAGCATGAGTTTGGTTCAACCCTATAATCCAAGGAATAGCAATTCTGATCGCCAATACTTCAACAATATTTCATAGAGATGAAAGACTCGGGAATACTTTAAGCTATGCATGGAAAATGTAATTATGAGATTGAGATGCCCGAAGAAACATCATTTCCTAGTTAACCACGCATTAAGTACCATGCTCAATCATTTTGTTTTGTTGTTGTGTTTTTTTTTTTAGAAATGGGTTTATGATCCGAACATGGTTGGCTCATGGTACCTAACACATGCAACTAAGAATGTAGTGTGAATTTTCACGCTTCCCCTTTTTTTGTTTTTGTTTTGTAGAGGAAAATGAAAGGATCATGCATGAGCAAACATGAAAATAAAAGGTATGCAGTTTGTAGAACAAAAAGTATGTTGAACGCATATGCATGATGATGCAATGACTCATGCAAAATGTGAGGCTGGAATATGATAATGGACAATTGCAGGAACGATATGTTCATTATGATGCCATGAAGAGATGTTTATGCGATGCATGATATGAATGCATTTACGGACACGAGAGCCCAGAAAATTATCTCTTCTTACTTGCGCATTTGGGGGTGCAGTGCCCCATGTGTGCAGTTTAAGAAGGTGATATGGATCTTCCGGATTCCCATGACAAAAGACAAGACCAACATACAACGCATGCGTGACGACATGATGTAGACGCGCAAAAGCATAACACGGGGATGCACATAGTACGACAATATCCACAAATAATTACAAGCAAAGGCGTACATGACATTTAGGACTACATGCATGGCAGTGTTTAAAATGGCACGCAACGTGTTTGCTCAGTGCCCCTATTTTAGGGACCTACACGGGAGGAACTAAAAGGCCTTTTAATTATAATTCCCAAGGTGGTTATATCTCTCTTGATGGTCTCTAGAGGTATCATCCCCTTCGAAGAACATATTGCGGTAGTAGGGATTACTAGCAACAATATGTTATCAAAGAGAAAAACTCTAGATGAGGGTTCACTGTAATCAAGCAAGTTGGAGACCTAGCATGACCACAGATTCACCTCCACTCCTTATGTTCCCATGGACCCGGGTATAGGGCCCTTTTTTAACTCACCGTGTGTGCAAATAGTGTTAGTGTTTGTGTGCATCAAATGAATAAACATCTATCTCATGCATACATTTAAAAAGCATACTAAAAGCATAAAAGAGTTATACACAAGGATCTAAAAAAATAAAGGAAAACTAACAAAGGAGAAGTCATGGTAAGGAATGCACACTGATTGATTGGCCTAACTCTCTAAAAGCAGTCCCCAGTGGAGTCGCCAACTGTAGCAACCTACCCTTCGACGTCTGGAATGTTACAGAACTTTACAGATTGTGCACTAATGTTTCCTTTTGACTCCCGACATGTCGCGGAAATTCACAGATTGCTTAACGATGGGTGTCAAGTTCCTCGAAGCGGTCAAGCGAAGGTTGCATGCCATCAAACAATGGTCCCCAGACGAAATTAGGGTATGACAATTAGTATTTTTAGTGATTTTTTAGAAAATTGCATAGAGGTGTTTATGGATGATTTCACTGTATATGGATCCTCTTTTGATGTTTGTTTGGATAGTCTGGAAAAGGTTTTGAATAGATGCACTGAAACTAACCTTGTTCTAAATTTTGAAAAATATCATTTTATGGTTGCGCAAGGTATGTTTTAGGCCACATTATTTCCAATAAGGGCATTGAAGTAGATCCTGCAAAAATTTCTGTTATTTCACAATTTCCTTACCCTTCTTGCGTGCGAGAGGTGCAATCTTTTCTTGGTCATGCAGGATTTTACAAGCGCTTTATAAGAGATTTTAGCAAAGTAGCCCTTCCACTATCCAACTTGTTGCAAAAGGAGGTGGAGTTTGACTTTAATGATAAATGCAAATAGGCCTTTCATTGCCTCAAAAGAGCACTGACTACCACCCCCATCATTCAGGCACCTGATTGGACAGCCCCATTTGAGCTAATGTGCGATACATCCAATTACACATTGGGGGTTATCCTTGCTTAAAAGATCTCCTTACTTCAACTTACTTCTTTTCCACCATGACTTTGGGAGTTTTTCTTTTCCTATCTCCTCCTTTACTTTTATTACATTTGTCCGATTCTATTTGATGGTTTAATTGATTTTAATCTTTTAATTGTGCTACATTGAGGACAATGTGTTGTTTAAGTATGGGGGGGTGTTCTTTGGTTTTGATAGTTTTGTTAGTTGTGTTAAATTAGTTTAATTATGTTAGTTTTGTTGTGTTAAATTTGCATGTTTGTCTTTGAATTATAGGATATGTTCAAGTAATGGGTAATTGTTCTGAAAATAAAAGTCTCTTGACATTTTGTGATTTGAAATCCTTGTTTTCCCTCTACATGTCATGATACTTTTGAAAGCTCAATTTGGTGTGTTTTGCCCCATTGATTGCTTGCACAATAGCCTTGGCTTGATTCTTGTTGATGCTTCCTAATTCACATGCATATTTGGAAATGATTTAGGCAATTTCGTTCTTATAAGCTTCTAGCCAAATGGACTTACCTTGAATTAATTCCTTTGATAGCCCCTTTGAGCCTATTTTCCCCTTTATTTGTTTTGAAGCTCATTACAAGCCTTAAGTGAAAAACCATGATATCACCTTACCCTTAAGGAATTTTGGAGCTTTGGAATTGTTTTGGGAATAAGCTGGGAATAAGTGTGGGGGGGTATGTTTCATTGGAAGATATGATTTTTTGCCATGCTTAATGTTTTATTTTGGCCATGCTTGATGTATATATATATTGCCTAGTTCTTTCTTTAATCTTCAATTTCATACTGTTCAATAAATAAAAAATAAATAAAAATTCAGTTGCTGCAAATTCTGCAATTTTGTACTATTAAAAAAAAAAAGAAGAAGAAAAGAAGTGAAGTTGAATAAATAAGGTCTTGATATGAGAACTTGATTTGGGAGCCTTGGTTGATTTATTAAAGGGTTTGGGTTTACTACTTGTGCTTAATTTCCACTTATTCCCCATTGCTCCGCTATTCCTTTGGGATTTAACTACTTATTCCATATTTTTTCCCTACCTTGTCCTTGGCCCCATTACAACCTTTAAAGACCTTTTGATCCTCATATGCATGTGCTGTCAAGTCGTTTGTCAATTTTAAAATTTTGCCAAGTCTATGTAGTGTTTGTTTTCATGGGTGCTTCGAGAGTAAACAATAGCCTAGACACTTGAGAGATAAAGTGTATATCTTGTGAAGCTTAATCATTTTTCATTATTGAGCTGATTAACTATTTTTCCATGATTGGGTTGCTTGGATGATTTTCACGAATGTCTTGACTCTTTGGATCTCTTCATGTTAGATGTTACCCATTCCTTTCATTCCTTGATGTTCATTGAGAAATATGTAAATGTTTTTGTTTGTCTCTCTTTGATATCCTTGGATTTTGTTCTTTATTTCATTTTGCCCAGGAGTGCAAAAGGCTAAGTATGGGGGGTTTTGATGTGCCATTATTTTCTCCTATATTCTTAACCCTTTTTGCACCATTTTAAATACTGATTAGTCTTAATTGTCAAATTTATTAGGCAGTTTTATTATTTGGGCCCATTCAGCTAATTTGATGTTTTTAATCTAATTTCAGGAATTAATGAAGCATTGGGCTTGAATCTAGAATTGGGCTTGGGCTTGAATCTAGAATTGGGCTTGGACTTGAAGAGGGCAGACTAATTTATTCTAAAAAATTAGATGTTATCTTATCTAGATATTATTTAGATTTGATCTCATCCAGATCTTATCTTATCTTATCTTATCTAGATTTGATTTGATTTTACTTATGGGCTTGGATTTAAAACAAATTTGTAAGCTTTGGGGCTGAAAAACTATATAATAACACCAAGGTTCTAGTTTAGCTCTCTCTCCTCTCTCTCTTCTATTTTTCGTTTTTAGTTTTGGTCTCTCTTCTCTTTCTCTTTTATTTTCGTTTTTTTACAATTCCAGTTCAGACTTTTAGTTTTATCAATAAAATTTCGTTCTCTATTTGATTAATGGAAGGCTAAGTCCGCAACGTTGTTTTCTCTTGAGGATCAAGCACAGTTCTCTTTGAGGTTCTATTATTACTGTTAAATTCTGTTCAGTTTTTCCTCTTCACTAATTACTCTGAATTTGTTTCTATTAATTCATGCATGCTTAGTGCTTGATTAATTATCTCTGCACTTAATTTACGTTCATGCTTAATGATCGTTTATGATTAATTGGTGTGTGTGATGCTTAATCACATAATGAATGTTTTATGTTAAATTTCGCTTAGTAATTTAATTTAGGGTTGGACTAAGTGGTTGAACTGATAAAGGATAAATTCTCACAACCTAGGATAAGAGACTTGCTTGTGAATCAAGGGGAAGCAACGTATTTTAATTCTGATAATTTCTAATTCAATTTTACTCGTTTTTTAATTTACAAAAGCAAACAACCCCCCCTCCCCCCCAATTTGTTACTATTTCCTACTATCTGTTATGAACATTTGGTGTATCATTGCTCGTTGGGAAATGACCTAGGATCACTTCCTAGTTACTACATTTTAATATTTATTTGATTTGGGTACGGCCTCGATCAAAGAACACACTTTACGACACCCTTACCGAACCCGTGCTAGAGCTAGAGTAATGGGTGAAGTAGAGGAGGTGCAAGAGAAGATGAAGGCCGACATGGAGGCCATGAAAGAGAAAATGGCCACAATGATGGAGGCCATGATGAGCATGAAGAAGATAATGGAAGCCAATGCGGTTGCAGTTGCCGCTACCAGCACTGTTGCTAAGGTGAACCCGATGCCCCCATCTGGCCTCAACCAAATGAATCATCCAACCTTAGATATGGTAGGCAAAGATTTGGGAAGCACGGGCGGCCCCCATTATGTGCAAATTCAAAACAAGCACACCTTCCCGCCATATGGCTTGCCTCCCAACTATACACCACCGAATGTGGCGTACACTCCTGGTGAGGATGTCAATAACTCCACTCCTATACTCATTGAGATCCAACAACCTCAATCTGATCATGGACATGTCTCTCAACCCATGGGGGAGACACATGAAATACCCCATCTCAATCTAGACAACTTCGAGCATCGCCTCGAATATGCCACCGAAGGGCAAGCAGTTGGTGATATACCCCTGCAAAACACTTTGGAGGGCCCTCAGTATCACCCACAACCATACCCATTGCATTCCACAGTGGATAAAAACCCTCCTGCTATGGCAGAAATGGAAAAGTTGGATCATCTAGAGGAAAGGCTCAGGGCCATTGAAGGAGGCGGAGATTATGCCTTTGCGAACTTAGAAGAGTTGTTCCTAGTACCCAATATCATCACCCCCCCCCCAAGTTCAAGGTGCCAGACTTTGACAAGTACAAGGGAACTACTTGCCCCAAGAATCATCTGAAAATGTACTGTCAAAAGATAGGGGCATACGTAAAAGATGAGAAACTGCTGATATATTTCTTCTAAGAAAGTCTTACTGGGGTAGCTATCACCTGGTACACTAACTTGGAACCTTTCTGAGTCCATTCTTGGAAGGACCTAATGGTTGCCTTCGTTAGGCAGTATTAGTACAATTCTGATATGGCTCCGGATAGGATGCAACTACAAAACATGGGTAAAAAGGGGCACGAATCTTTCAAAGAATACGCCCAAAGGTAGAGAGGCCTGGTAGCTCAAGTGGCACCTCCAATGATGGAGAAAGAGATGATCACAATAATAGTAGACACATTACCAGTGTTTTACTATGAAAAAATGGTGGGGTACGCACCTTCAAGCTTTGCGAATTTGGTCTTCGCCGGTGAAAGGATCGAAGTGGGTCTAAAAAGAGGCAAATTTGATCATCCTACTTTGATGAATGCGAAAAATGGGGCAAATGAAGAGGATGATAATGAGGGAGAAACCCTTGTTGTGACTGCCATTCCTACACGGCCAAATTTCCCATCAGCCCAACAATGTCATTACTCAGCCAATAACAACCCCTCTCATTACCCACCACTCAATCATCCACAAAGGCCATCCCTAAATTAGTCGCAAGGCCTACCTGTTGCACAACCAATGCCAAACACCACCTTTAGCACATACCAAAACACCAACCAAGAAATGAATTTTGCAGCAAAAAAGCCTGTAGAATTCACCCCAATTCCAATGTCCTTTGTTGACTTGCTCCCATATCTACTCGATAATTCAATGGTTGCCATAACCCCAACCAAGGTTCCTCAACCTCCATTTTTTCGAGGATACGACTTGAACACAACATGCGCTTATCATGGAGGGGCCCCGGGGCATTCCATTGAGCATTGTAGGACCCTGAAGCATAAGGTGCAAGGTCTAATTAATGCGGGTTGACTGAAATTTGAGGAGAATTGCTTGTGAATCCTGACATTGACAAGAGATGCCACACATGGGGGAATTTGAAGGTTATTGCTAGATGTCTCTAATGACTCATTAGGATTTTCAAGCTTATGCCATTATTGTAAACCACAGTTACAATGCTAAATACTATGGATAAATTTGACATCCTTGTCTCTCTCATCCTCTCATGATTACATCTTTGCTTATTTAACTTCCACCGGAATGTGAGTGTAAGCCATTGGTTTGTTTACTCAAGCGACATGCGCTCCTGAGATTTTTTTTTTACTTCCAAGACCATTCAATCAGAGATTACTCGTCCTGCACGTTGGTGGGGGTGCCATAAAACGACGAGTAAAATTCAAAACAATAAGTTTCAAGATAAGAAAAAAAGAAAAAAAAACATTTGATTAACTATGTTTTCAAGTAAAAATATAGACATTCATGTGAACTCATTTTATCATTCCTGGAAGTTTGTCTTTTTGAGAGAGAAGTGAGTTATCAAGAATAGGAGTCATTTGACTTAATCCGTCAAACTAAAAAAATCCTTTGAATGTTTCTAAAAAATCAACCGCTTCTTTCATTCTTCCTTGCTACAAGGTTGTGAAAACAAGACAACGATGGATACCTCAAAGCCCTACACTGGGGCAATGAGGGGCACCATGCATAAACCTCAAGTGAAGCTAGGGGCAGATAAGAAATTCTCACCCAATAGGTTCCCAGCTACAAGGTCATGACGAAAGACAACAATTGATACCTCAAAGCCCTACACTGGGGCAATGAGAGGCACCGTGCATGAGCCTCAAGCGAACCTAGGGGTAGATCAAAGTTCTCATTTGTCGATGTTTTTAAAAGAAAAAAGGGGGGACAAACCCCGAAATTTCAATAAATTGATTAAACAGCTCCGTTGCCGTCACTCCGAAATTGACAAGTGACTAAATCAAACAGAACATACACTCTGAGGGAGTTCCCAAAGAGATTTGCAAAGATATGATGAGGTTGCATGAATTATCACCTCTTTCAAAAGGACAGTTAATCTGTGTTTTCCAAAAAACTCAATCAAAATCAAAATCACAAAATAGGGAAAGAATGTCATGAACATTGTACAACTTTCCATGACATTGCATTGTTGCATACGAAGTCCGCGTTTACCGCATTTCAAGACAAAGGTTACATGCATCTGCATCCCTAAAAATCATGTTAGTTGCATATATTTCCTACATCTACTATCCAATCTTTTGAATTTGGGATGACCGGCCCTCTTGATGAGTCAATCTCTTGCTTTCTCATAAGGGTGGACCCTTGGGTAGTAGTACCTATCGCCTTCAGAGGGCCGCACGCCCTCGACTTCAGAGGACTACATGTCCTCGACTTCAGAGGACTGCATGTTCTCGCCTTCAGAGGGCTACACATCCTTTAGAAGGCTGCATGTCCTCGCCTTCAGAGAGCTGCACGCCCTCGCCTTCAGAGGACTACACATCCTCGCCTTCAGAGGACTACATGTCCTCGCCTTCAGAGGACTGCTCATCCTCGCCTTCAGAGAACTGCACGTCCTTGCCTTCAGAGGTGTCGCAACGTACCCTTCGCGGGCGAGCGAGGGCGAGGCTCACGGGTGCGCTTCCCAAAGGAGGAAAGATGCGTGGAGTCGCCACCAACGTTTATTTATGGAAAACGTCGGGAAAACCGAAGGAAACCGGTCAAAATGAAAATTATAAGTTCGGGAGTTGTATTTACGCTTAAGGAAGGTATTAGCACCTCTTACGTTTGTCTCAAAGGACAACAGCCTATTTTTTAGAATTGTGGGATTTGTATTACCTTAACTTTTATTTCTTTTTATTTTTTGAGGTCGACAAAAGCGGGGCTTTTGCTCCTACGTACCCTCCTTTGGAGAGGAAATCAGACCTACGTAGTTCTTCCTTATGCATGGATCAAGTGATTCTCTTTACTTGAAGGGTGATCATTTTAAGGCGTTGGACCTTAAAAATGATCCTTTTTACTTAGTAAGAAACTGAAATGATAAACTTCCAAAAACCTATTTTTGTGGACGAGCTTGACTAGGCGAGTTGATTTTAGCCTTAATTTCACTTTAGTTATTAGTCAATTCAATTAAGAATGAGAAATCCCAAAGAGAAAACGTCCGATTGATCTTTCGCTTTTATTTTACTAAAAAGGTATTTTTTTATTATTATAATATTATTTTACCTCTTTTTTTATTTCAAACGTGGTTACGGCATGACCGAACAATCGGAATTCATTTTAACCAAAATTAACGGATGACACAATTCAAACGATCGGTGGAAATTTATTTTATTTTTAGATTAGGCGAGAAACGACTTAAATAAATGGCTTAAGCACGTCAAAAGGGGGTATAAAAAGTAAATGAAAACGAGAATAAAAACACATGAAACACAATGTGGACCACCACGGGTACATATAATGAATTGAAAAGCTTGGTTTGAAGTACTTACCCGTTGAAGACTGAAGAAAACGAAGAACGAACGATGAATCTTGAAGAACGGTCGAGAATCTTCGCGTAATTACTCACGGAAACGTTACGGAAGCGCCTCGGCTTGGATTTTCTTCACGGAAATAATTTTCCTCAGCAAATTCGAAAGAGAGAGAAGTGCCTAAGGGGTTGAACCCTTTTCTTCTTCCCCTATTTATAGCAAAATAGGGGAGAAGCTTGCCGCCCAGCTCGCCCAGGCGAGTAAGGTTGCTTCCTCCAGAAGCAACAGCCTTCTGGAGGAATTTTCTGGAGGGCCCAAGTGGGCCTGGTTGCTATTTGCACCCCCCCTTTTTACTAAATGCACCCCTTTCTATTTTTTTGTAATTCTTTTTCCGTAACGTTACGAAACTTTACGAATTTCGTAATGATACTTATTTTCCTTCCGTAAGGTTACGAATCCTTATAGATTATGTATTTACTCTTTTTTACCTTTCAAAGAAGTTACGGAAACTTACGGATTGCGCAAAAACACCTCTTTTCGATTTCCGCCACATTACGGAATTTCACGGAACGCGCAAGCCTATTTCCTTTTGATTTCTGAGATGTCGCGGGACTTCATTTATTGCATGTCATCAAGTAATAATCCCCGGACGAAATTAGGGTATGACAAGAGGACTGCACGTCCTCGCCTTCAGAGGATTGCACATCCTCGCCTTCAGAGGGTTACACGTCCTCTCCTTCAGAGGGCTGCATGCCCTCGACTTCAGAGGACTTCATGTCCTCGCCTTCAGAGGACTCCAGGCCCTTGCCTTCAAAGGACTACACGTAAAATGGGGGGTGCATCAGGAAACTTCCTGAGGAAGCCACCTGCTCGCCTGGGCAAACTAGGAGGCAACCTCCTCCCCATTTTTTCTATAAATAGGCTGAGGGGGGCAGTTCCAAAGGGTCCTTGACCCCTATGCTATGCATTTCAGCTGTTTTGGGTGAAAAAACGTGTTTCCGTGAAGAAAATCCAAGCCGAGGTGCTTCCGTAATGCTTCCGAGACGTTTACATGAGCAATTTCGTGAAGATTTTCCACCGTTCTTCGTTCTTCAACCGATAAGTTTTCAAATCCGAGACGCTTCCAAGACATTTTTCTTTGGAAGTTTCCTTGAATGAGTTGACTAATAACCAAAGTGAAACTAAGCCTAAAATCAACTCACAAGTCAAGCTTTGTCTGTAAAAGTCACTCAAAACCGTTTTAAAGGTCCAACGCCTTAAACGGTCCTCTTTGCTTTTATCGGTTAACATGGACAGTTCAAAAGCATAAAATCAACACATAACTTTACCGCTTTTCGAAATAACTACGTAGGTCTGAGTTCCTCATCACAATTGAGGATACGTAAGAGCAAAAGCCCCGCTTTTGTCAACCACCCCAAGAGATCGTTAATGGTACAATGCCTTAACGTTTCTCTCCTTTCAAAAAAGCAAGAGATCGTTAATGGTCCAACGCCTTAACGTTTCTCTCCTTTCACAACCAAGAGATCGTTAATGGTCTAATGCCTTAACGTTTCTTTCCTTTCAAAAGAATCAAAAGATCGTTTAATGGTCCAACGCCTTAAGCGACTTTTGTTTGGTTAAAATCGATCTTGCAGAAAAAGATCAAAATAACTTATCCAACGTTCAGTTCTTATGAAAGAACTACGTAGGTCTGATTTCCTCATCGCAATTGAGGATACGTAGGAGCGAGGGAAACACCCTTGTCGACCGCACCAAAATTAAAAACATAAAAAGCATACAAAAAAAGACATAAAAAGAGGAAATACATAATTTTGAAGTCATGTCTTGCACTCTCGATTAAAGGCTGTCGTTCCTTGTGACGGACGCGTTGAGTGCTAATACCTTACCCGTGCATAAAAAAAACTCTCGAACCTTTCACGATTAAAGTTCATAGACCACACATTCCGGTTTTTATGACGTTTTCCTCGAATAAACGTTGGTGGCAACTCCGCGTGCCTTCCTCCCTTGGAAGACGCACCCATGAGCCCCGCGTCGCCCTCCCGCCGAAGGGTAGGTTGTGACAGCTATACATACCCTTACCCATTCCATCTGCACCTTGGGTAGACATTAGTATGGACTTTCTCCTTGGGCTTCCTAGAACCCAAAGTGGTGTAGACTCTATCTCTATGGTGGTGGATAGGTTTAGCAAGAAGGCACACTTTATACCATGCCACAAGGTGGATGATGCTTCCCACATCTCAAAACTCTTTTTCAGGGAAGTTGTGAGACTCCATGGTTTGCCTAGGACCATTGTGTCAGATAGAGATGCTAATTTCCTTAGCCACTTCTGGAAAACCTTATGGTCTAAGCTAGGAACCAAACTTCTTTTCTCTACAACTTGTCATCCACAAACTGATGGGCAAACAGAGGTAGTGAATAGGTCTTTATCCACCCTTTTTAGGGCTCTTCTGATAGGCAACCATAAGTCTTGGGATGAGTATCTTCCTCATGTAGAATTTGCCTACAACAAGGGGGTTCATAGAACCACTAAGCAATCCCCTTTGGAGGTTGTCTATGGGTTCAATCCCCTAACACCCTTAAAACTCAATCCCCTCCCACTTGACACTTCTTTTATACATAAAGAAGGGGAATCTAGGTCATAGTTTGTAAAGAAGATGCATGAGAGGGTTAAGAACCAAATAGAGAACCAAACAAAGGTGTATTCAACTAAAGGCAATAGAGGAATAAAGGAGCTAGTTCTTAATGAGGGGGACTGGGTTGGGCTCCATCTTAGGAAGGATAGATTCCCTACTAAAAGGAAATCCAAGCTTAGCCCTAGAGGGGATGGACCTTTTCAGGTCTTCGAGAGGATCAATAACAATGCCTATAGGTTGGACCTCCCAAAAGAGTATGGAGTTAGTACCACTTTTAATATTTCTGATTTAATTCCTTTTGCATGTGGAGCTGATATTGAGGAGGAGGAACCAATAGATATGAGGTCAAATCCTCTTCAAGGGGGAGGGGATGATGAATTCCTCCTTAGGAAGGGACCAGTTACCAGAGCCATGAGCAAGAGGCTCTAAGAGGATTGGGCTAGAGCTATTGAAGAAGGCACGAGGGTTCTTATGAACCTCAGGATAGATTTTTGAGCCCATGGGCCAAGGTTGGGTCCACTTATCTTTGTACATATTAGATTAGGATTTCATTATTGTTTTGTCTTTGTATTTAGGGCTCCATAATGTAGGTAGGGTACCCTAGAAATATAGGATTTTTCAGCCCTTGTATTTTAGGGAACCTAGACTAGTTTTTGTATTAGGGGTAGTTTTGTAATTTCACATGCACTAAGTGAATATTTGATGTGTATGTTGGGAAATAAATTTAATTGAATTGGTAGAAGCCCAATCCAATTAAATTTTAGAGGGGGAGGTGAGCATTTGCTTACTACACCCCATTGCCACATCATATAGTCACACTTTGTGCATGTCCTTCATGATTTACATGCCTCATGACACCTAAGCACACTTAGTGAAGAATCTTGGAATTGATCTTGGATTAGTGGGCTGAACCATAACTGAAATTCACTAATCATAATTAGTGAAATTTTGGCTCCAAAATTTGGCTCCACAAATTCAATTTGAAATTCAAGTGAAATTTGAATTGAAATTCAAAATTCCCTCCAATTGTGTGTGACACTTAGGCTATAAATAGAGGTCATATGTGTGCATTTTTTCAACTTTGATCATTTGAGAATTAAACTTCAAAGTTCAAACTTCTTTAGAGGCACTAAATTTCGTGCTTTTCTCTTCCTCTCCCTTCATTCATCTTCTTCTACTTTCAAGCTCTTATCCATGACTTCTTATGGTGGTGAGCTTCTTCTAGACTCATCTTTTTCTTTAAGTGGTGTCTCCATTCATCTTTCTCCTTCTCCATTCTGCTACAATCAGACCTCAACAAGCAAAGGAATCCATTGATGAAGAAGATCCAAGGCCTAAAAGCTCCATATGGAGCTACATCACTCAATTATCAATGGAAGCTGAGATTTCCTCATTTCAAATTTGTGGGGTAATCCGGGGAGGACAAAAAATTCATCTAAATCAGCTAAAACAGTCTCATATACCTTAAAAGCATGCAAGTTGTGGTTGCACAAGAGATTGAAGCAACTAGTACCATCAAATACTATTCTAGGGACAAAACTTGTAGAGCTTCAACTTCAGCATCTTCCATCTGGTCAAAGTTTCCAACTGTCAGCTCTCCAACCATTATCCATTCGTGATCAACAAACCTCATTCCAAGCTTCTTGAGATGCCTTTCGGTAATCTCACTAGACGCTTTCGTAAAGTCTACAATCTCATTAGAGACATCGACATTGAAGTAGTCAATGAATCTTGAGGCAAGTACAATATAAGGAAATTTATAATCCACAAGGCGACGACTCTTCAACATAACATCTTCAATCAACAATACTCAATTCATCTTTATACCTAATTTCAGACCATAAACAATCTACAGATCATCATCTGTTACATAAGCATGATTGCTTGACCTTAGAGTGAGAATGTAGGTAATGAGGTAAACTAACATTCTATCTTCTGCAATCATTCTACAACTCCCTAGCGATTCCTCAAGTTCCTAGGTGGGTCAAGAAACATTCCCCTATAGGTCTGCGTCTTGCTATACCCATCAGGTGTTTCATCGAACTTGCGGACTCCACCCATGTCCAGATTAACTACTTCCTTCCACACAGTAGCATTAATGACCATATCTACTCTATTTACAGTAGAGAAGAGGTTATCTTCAAGGTTAGCATGTGCAAAGGTGTAGAAAACCTTGACTAGCTCAAGATAAAAAGTTCCTTTCATCTGCACCAACTTTAACAACCCTTATGCTTCTAGCAGATTAGGAAAGTTGAACCTTATTTGAGAGAACCATTCCAAGTCCAAATACTTGGGGATCCTCACATTTTTGGAAACATATATCATCTTGTAGTCATTCTTCTTGCTTTCATCTGTGAACCATGTGTCCAAATGGTTGAGAGCAACTTGTGAGCATTCACCTTGCTTCCTCTTGGAGGTTTTTTCTTTCTTCTATGATCTTGAAGGATTGCTCGCCATCTTGAAGAGGAGACAGAGGATTTGAGAGCAAAAGATGTTTGGGTTAAGAGAGGGGTGCTAACATGAGGTTTTAAATGAGTTGTTGGTGTGATTTGTGGGTAGGTTTGGGTTGACTTATAAAGAGAGGCTGAGGCATTTTGGTTGGTTTAGATGGGTGGCAGGAGTAAATGCAGTAATAATGGTGGTTGATGGGGTGAAGACGAAGAGATGAAACGAATTACACACAAAAAACACACAAGTAATTGATTAAATTGACCCTTGTTTTCACCCAAAATCAAAAGTTGGTATAAGTAATCGATTAAAACGCAAGTGTAATTGATTAAATATGCCCAAGAAACTCCCCATGAGGCCTTTGTAATCAATTAAAACATAAGGTAATCAATTAAAATAGAACACAAAGCCAAAAGAAGCCATAAACCACACCATGTAATCGATTAAAACGAGATAATAATCGATTACAAAAGAACTCAACACCAGGAAAAGCTTTAAGCCAAACATGTAATCAATTAAAATGATGCAATAATCAATTACAATAGAGAACCTTAAACCATAACACAAAAAAAAGAAAGTATGGTAATCGATTAAAGCAGAAAGTTTCAAAAACTGATAACCACACAACAACACAGTGTAATCAATTAACACAAGAGAGTAATCAATTAAAACAGCGAAAAACATGAAATGACAAAGTAAAATATGTATTTTAAAAAATATTCAACCACATATCAACATACTAAGATATTAAACACAAACAACAGACATAGAGAACATATATAACAAGCTACGTGTACTAAAGCATAACATCATTCAATACTAGATCCATCTAAGATACCTAGTTCATTCCTGATAAAGAAGAACTTATCTCTATCAAGAGGTTTAGTAAAGATGTCAGCCAAGGTTTTCAGACTCATGATTCTACATAGACTAGTGGAGGCTCTGTAAACTCGACTCGTAGAATCGAATCGTAAACTCGTAAGAGTTTACTCAATTTAAAAGAATATATTAATATTCCCTATATATAAAATCGTAACTAAATATTTCAACCCTAAATAAAGAGAAAGCAAACCAAATAATCTCAATTTCTTAGGTTACCAACCAAAAAATTGGTTCTAATGTTTAGTAAACATGGTCAACTCCAACTTTTTATTCTCATATATATCTAACTCTTTCACACTCTTATTAAAGTAAATTAAAGAGAGAGGGAGATGTGTTATATTTGCCATGGCTGATGGCTGAAAGTTCCAGCAAAGTACATTAAGTGGCATACCTGATTATCCATAGCCTACCACTAAGTACTAACAATTCACATTTCCTAGGGGTAGCCAACAGTACAACACAATACCAAAATGTAAGCCAATATCAATGTTATTATGTTAATACTCCTATAAAAACTAAACATTAGAAACACATACAACTCTATGGACACATTTATGCATGTATGCATCCACATAGCGGCAGAAAATGCATTACTTGTAGAGAGCATGTTGGTAGCAAATAGCAAACTAGCTATGCAATCTGATTAATTTTGCAATATACAATATGAAATATCTAGATTGTAAACCAAAACAACAGCTTAATGTATCAAGTCATCAACCAATCAAGTGAGATGAAATTCATTCTTGCCCATGATATCAAGAGAAGGAAAAAAACTGAAAGCATGTAAACTAAGCATCCATTTGGGTTTCATTTTGGCTAACAAAGAAAAATTAATGGCTCCTTTTGTCTATATCACAATTGCACAAGTGTGGTATTTTGCACTAAAATTCTTTCACACCCTCTTAGCTAGCATCGCAAACTGCAAAGGGTGGGAAAACACTTAACAAAAATAAAAAAGGGGAAAATATGAAACTACAATTGATGTGGAACTATGGATTCTTGAGTGCATTCAAAGAAAAAAAATCACAATCATAGAAATAGACAATGGTCGGGTAGTGAAGGGATTGAAAAAAACCTAGTCTTGAACTTTCATAGTCGCACTCGAACTTCACTGTCGCGGTCTTGTGGAGGATCCCTTCATCATCGCACTCCGGCATCTAACGCATTGCAAGGAGAAAGAAGCTAAAAAGAAAATGAAATAAGCATTAAGCAAGACGAATCCACCAACGAAGTGAGTACTGATGAGGAAGACAAAAAATGAAGCGTGAACAAAACGATGTCGTTTTGGTTTTTTGCAAACCCATAGACTCGACGCAAACTCATGAGTCTACCTTAACTCGCCCAAGTCTATGCAAACTCGATCGAGTCTACTACTATTTTGATTATACACATGGTTTAAATCATGAAGGCTCTAAGGAATCGTAAAGTCATATGATTCTACAAGTAAAAACACAATTTTGATAACCATGATGTTAGCTAGTTGATGTTCACTATAAACAAACTCAATGCAACAATCACCCTTTGATACATGATCTCTAAGAAAATGATGTCTTATCTCTGTATGTTTTGCTCTAGAATGCATGACAGGAGTTTTAGACAGATTGATATCACTTATGTTAGCACATTTCAAAGGAATGAGATCAAGGATTACTCCAGAGTCTCCCAACTGTTGTTTCATCTAGAGACTTTGAGCACAACAACTTCTAGCTGCAATGTATTTTGCTTATGCGGTAGATAGTACTACACAAACTTGTTTCTTACAGTTCCAAGATACAAAAGAGCTTCCTAAGAGATGGCATGTCCCATTTGTGCTTTTCCTATCTAGCTTGCATCCTACAAAGTCAGAATCTAAAAAGCCAATTAGATTTAAGGAGGTACCTTTGGGATACCAAAAAACAACATTGGTTGTGCCCTTAAGGTACTTAATGATCATTTTAACAACTGTTAAGTGAGATTCCTTAGGGTTTGCTTGATACCTTGCACACAAGCTAACACTAAGCATAATGTCTGGTTGGCTTGCAGTTAAGTAAAGAAGTGAGCCAATTATACCTCTATACTTTGATTCATCCACTGATTTACCTTTTTATCTAAGTCAAGATAAGTGGATGTTGCCATTGGTGTTGATGCTTCTTTGCACTTTTCCATGTCGAATTTCTTAATTAGTTTTGTACACTATTTTGTTTGGCATAGGAAGGTTCCATGTTCCATTTTCTTGACTTGAAGTCCAAGGAAGAAGTTCAATTCTCCCATCATAGACATCTCAAACTCTTTCTACATAGAACTGGAAAATTCCTTACACAAAGTTTCATTAGTAACACCAAAAATTATATCATCAACATAAATTTGCACAATCAACAACTAATTGTTTAATGTCTTGATAAACAATGTTTTGTCAGCTTGAACTCTTACAAAAGATTGTTCAATTAAGAAATTGCTCAATCTTTCATACCAATATCTAGGTGCTTGTTTTAAACCATATAAATCCTTTTTTAGCTTGTAAACATGATTAGGATGTTCGAAGTCGACCAAATCTGGAAGCTGGTCTACATATATCTCTTCTTCAATGTATCCATTAAGAAAAGCACTCTTCACATCCATTTGGAATAACCTAAAATCCATAATACATATAAAAGCAAGTAGCAGCCGACGTACAACCTTGTAACATGTGCATAGGTTTCATCATAGTCAATGCCTTCCTCTTGGTTGTATCCTTTTGCAACCAATCTGGCCTTGTTCCTTACTATGATGCCTGATTCATCAAGTTTATTAAGAAACACCCATTTGGTTCCTATTGACTTTATTCCTTTTAAATTGATTTAATTCTTCATGTGTAGCCAACAACCATTAAATGATATATATTTGGTTTTCTTCCTTTGTAAAGCTCATAAGGAGTTTTCTTTAGAATAAGTCTTATAAAATCCCTGTTTAAAGTATAGCAAATAGTACTCACAACATCAGCCCAAAAATACTTTGATAGTTTTGTTTCATTTAGAAGAGTTCTAGCTCTTTCTTCAAGGGATCTATTTTTCCTTTCCACAACACCATTTTGTTGAGGTGTTCATGGGGCAGAAAAATTATAGTGTATTCCATTTTCTTCACAAAACTTTTCAAAATATTCATTTTGAAATTCAGATCACTTCTAATTGAAACAATATTAAGACCTTTCTCATTTTGAATAACCTTGGCAAGTTTGCGAAAAGCATCAAAAGCCTCATTTTTAGTTTTCAAAAACAAAGTCCAAGTGAACCTTGAATAATCATCTACAATTACTAAGCCATAGTAGTTTCCACCTAAACTCATAGTTCTTGAAGGTCCAATAAATCTATATGAAGTAGTTTAAGGGGTTTTGAAGTAGAAACAATGTTTTTTACTTTGAAAAGAGTTTTTAACTTGTTTCCCTTTTTGACATGCTTTTCACAATTTATTTTTCTCAACCATGAGTTTTGGAATATTAATCACTTTTTGACTAGATGATTGAGATGATGCATGTTCATATGTGTAGCCCTATGATGCCATAACCAAGAGCCATCAATCTTACTTACCAAGCAACTAAGTTCTTGAAATGATGCATGTTCTATTCAACATGTAGATGTTACCTATTATTTTACCTATGTGAACAACCTCACCAGATATAGCTTCATAAATGAGACAACAATTCTTGTTGAATTCAATTTTGAAGCCTTTGTCACATAGTTGACTTATGTTCAAGAAATTATGCTCAAGTCCATTAACAATTTTTTATTTGAATCTTGTGTTTATTTCTAATGTTTCCTTTTCCCATAATTATTCCCTTATTGTTGTCTCCAAAAGTGACATATCCTCCTTCCTTTGACACAAAGTTAGTAAGTCTCAACTTGTCACCCGTCATATGCCTAGAGTAGCCACTATCCAAGTACCATAATGAGTTTCTTTCTTTTAGGAACATCTACAAGAAAAAATAAATTAGAGAGAGGTGGTACCCAATTGAGGTTGGGTCCAATGGGGTTAGTTTCCACAATTAAATTTTTAGGAATCCAAACACATTTACCTCTAGGAACATCAAATCTCCTAACATAGCATTTATAAGATGTGTGTCTTCTTTTCATGCAATAATGACAAGTGTTTGCTTTAGGCTTATAATGCACTATGTTTTTATTTTTGGAGACTTTGTTTGGGTTCACCCTTTTGGAGGATGCAAACTTGGTTTTCTTAGAAAAGGTAGTTTGCTTTTTATACCCCAAACCAGTCTTATCGGTAGTATGCTTTTGCACACTTAGCAAGTGACTAAGATCACTCTTTCCTTTGTTCATTTTTCTAAAAAGATCTTTAAGATAGGAAAACTCAGTTTGCAACTTTGATGCAATCCTATCCCCCAAGAGCATTGGATAGAAGACTCCAAGAAGATTGGGCCAGAGATGCAAGAGAAGACCCTAGGGTTCTCATGAACCTTAGGGTAAATTTCAGGCTCATGGGCTAAGTATGAGTCCACTTATCTTTGTACATATTAGATTAAGGTTTCATTATTTTTGGGCATTTTATTTAGGGCTCCTTAATGTTGGTAGGGTACCCTAGAAATGTAGGATTTTTGAGCCCTTGTATTTTAGGGCACCTAGACTAGTTTTTGTATTTGGGGTAGTTTTGTAATTTCACGTGCATTTAGTGAATATTTGATGTGTGTGTTGGAAAATAATTTAAATTGAATTTGGAGAAGCCCAATCCAATTAAATTTTAGAAAGGGAGGTGAGCATTTGCTTGCTACACCCCATTGCCACATCATATAGTCACACTTTGTGCATGTCCTTCACGCTTTACATGCCTCATGACACCTAAGCACACTTAGTGGAAAATCTTGGACTTGATCTAGGATTAGTGGGATGAACCATAGCTAAAATTCACTAATCTTGGATTTTGCAGGATCAAAAACAGATAGGAAAAGCACTAGTGGCACATGTCAATTCATAGGGTCTGGTCTTGTTTCTTGGAATAACAAGAAGCAAAATAGTGTAGCATTATCCACAGCAGAAGCAAAATATATTTCTGCTGGTAGTTGTTGTTCACAAATTCTGTGGATGAAACAACAACTATCTGATTATGGAATTGTACTAGATCACATTCCCATAAAATGTGATAACACAAGTGCCATAAACATATCTAAAAATCCAGTTCTCCACTCTAGAACCAAGCATATAGAAATTAGGCATCATTTTATTAGAGATCATATTCTAAAAGATTCCTTCTACACTATTAGAAGAGAATTAGGACTGCTAGATGCTAGTGACTTGTCTAAATGATCTATATTATTATGAAACTTGAACAATTTAGTATTTCTTTAGTTGCATGGTATGATTGAACAATTATGAATTATGTTATATGACTATGTGGTTTTTATATATTTGATCTATCCATGTTTCTTGCTTCATGATTGGTTTATATTCTTCAATGAATGTCTTGTGAATGATTAATAGTATATGAATGTTTTATTCTTATTACGCACTTTGGCTTTTTGTTGATGCCAAAGGGGGAGAGAAATAGGGATTAAATCAAGAACTCACATAAGTAATTAACTTAATTTCAAGTGAAGCATAAACTCAAAAACAAAGGGGGAGAATGGAAAATTAAGTGAGTGATCGACTAGGAAAAAATGTGTGTATGTGTTTCTTGATTTCAGGGTTGTCATCATCAAAAAGGGGGAGATTGTGGAAACAATGTCTTCCAAGGTTATTTTGATGATGCCAATGATGCCCAAGAATCAAGAGTCAAGCAAATTCCAAAGATTCAAGAATGAAGTTTTCAAGAATCAAGTTTCAAGAATCAAGATTCAAGACTCAAGATTCAAGAATCAAGAGAAGAATCAATCAAGATAAGTATTAAAAAAGTTTTTCAAAACATTGAGTAGCACAATAAGTTTTCACAAAATCATTACCAAAGAGTTTTACTCTCTAGTAATTGATTACCAGAATGCAATAGTCGATTACCAGTGTTTTTAAAACGTTAAGATTTTCAAAATTCAAAATGAAGAGTCACATCTATTGATGTGTAATCGATTACATCTTAATGGTAATCGATTACCAGTGACTGTTTTCGAAAAATTCATTTCCAAAAGTCACAATTCTTCAAGTGACTTGTTTCTGAAGATTCTTTCAAAAGTCATAACTTTTTAAGTAATTAGTTTTAAGGAATTGCCAAGAGTTACAAGTTTTGACTTGAGTCATCAAGAAATTATAAATATGTGACCTTGGCATGAAACATTATTCATTGATCCATCATCTCTTTCAATCATTCTATCTTTCAATCTATCTTTCAACATCTTCTTTCATTTCTTTCTATAGAATTTTTCTGATTCTTTTTTCTCTTCATCTTTCTAAAAGTTTTTGTTCAAAACTTTCTCTTCCAAGAAAAGTTCTTTGTTCAAAAACTTGTGCTATTCATCTTTTCATTCTCTTCTCCCTTTGCCAAAAAGAATTCGCCAAGGACTAACCGCCTGAATTCTTTTTGTGTCTCTCTTCTCCCTTTTTCCAAAAGAACAAAGGACTAATCGCCTGAATTCTTTTGTGTCTCCCTTCTCCCTTGTCAAAGAATTCAAAACGACACAGTCTGAGAATTCTTTTGATTCTTCCCTTTCCCATAAACAAAAGATTTCAAAGGACTAACCGCCTAAGAATTCTTTTGTTTCCCCCTTCACAAAGTTTCAAAGGACTAATCGCCTGAGAACTTTGTCTTAACACATTGGAGGGTACATCCTTTGTGGTACAAGTAGAGGGTATATCTACTTGGGTTGTTGTGACTGAGAACAAGAGAGGGTACATCTCTTGTGGATTAGTTCTAGTGGAGGGTACATCCACTAGGTTGTTCAAAGAGAACAAGGGAGGGTACATCCCTTGTGGATCTTTGCTTGTAAAGGAATTTACAAGGTTCAAAAGAAATCTCAAGGACCGCCGATCGCTTGGGGACTGGATGTAGGCACGGGTTGTTGCCGAACTAGTATAAAACTCTTGTGTGTTTGTCTTCTTCTTCCCTACTCTTTTAATTTCCGCTGTGCACTTTAATTATTTCTTTTACTTTTGGTAACATTAAGAAGGATAGATTTTTTAATTAGTAAAGGTTCATTAATAATTAATTCAACCCCCCCTTTCTTAATTATTCCGAGGCCACTTGATCCAACAAAGAGAAGTAGAAGCATAAATGCAACCAGTGGCTTTATAGCTTGAAACAAGTTTTTCATTTTCTTGTCTCAATTTATCCAGCTCACTTTGTGCTAAAGCCAATTTAGTGATATGCAATTTTAGATCACTTCTCAGCTTATTGTTTGAAACAACAAGCCATTGCACTTGATCATGCATTTTTTTAAATGCTTCCAAAACTTCTTCAAATTCAGAATTTATCATCATTTCTTCAATGGTTGAGGAGTCATCCATTGAATAATCCATCAAGCACACATTTGCAACTTCTTCTTCACTAGAAGAGTCAGAGGATATGGATGCATTATCTTCCTAAGCTATGTAGGCATTTTTTGTTTTCTATCCTTCTTTCCTTTCTTTTCAGCAAGTAATTTTCTAAGGTAGATATGACATTCAGATTTGATGTGACCTTGCTTCTGACATTCAAAGCATGTGAAGGTGTTGTTGTTACTTTCTATCTTCATTGAAGGTTTAGAGAATTTTCTATCTTTGGATCTTTTGAGGAATTTTCCAAAGTTCTTCACCATCAAGCTTAAATTCTCTACATCTTCATCATCACTAGAGCTTTCTTTGCAATCTTCCATTGAAGAACTAACTTTGAATGCAATTACTTTTCTTTTCTTTTCAGTTTTTTCTGCATGAGATTGTTGAATCAACTCATGTTCATATGCAAGAAATTTTATGAAGAAAGCTTCCATCAACATTGATGCTAAGTCCTTGGATTCCTTGATCGCTGTGATCTTTGGTTCCCAAGTTCTTTTAAGACAATTGAGGATTTTGATGTTTAGCTCATAATCTTTAAACGCTTTTCCAAGACCAAGAAGGTGATTCATATTCGGATACACGAGTGTGCTTTCTTGCTCTTCTTACATCCATAGTGCCTTCATGAGTGACTTCAAGGATTTTCCATATTTCCTTTGTACTTTTGAACCTTGTACTACGAAAAAATTCATCAGAAGATAAACCAAAAGTTAAAATGTTTTTAGCTTTTTGATCATCTTGCATTCTTTAGGCCCCACGTCACCATTCATTTCTTTAGTTGGTATAGAAGGTCTTTTAACAATAGCATTCCATGCACCGGGATCAATTAAATGAATAAAGATTTCCATTCTTTTTTGCCAAAAACGAAAAATGTTCTCCCTCAAACAATGGAGGTCAATTGAGAAATGCACCCTATTTGAAAGTAATTTTTTTAGAGCCCATTTTAGAAAAATTGTGATCTTGAGAAACTTTCAAGATGTAGCTCTGACACCAATTGAAAAAAGATTATGGAACTCATAAACCAAGAGGGGTGGGGGGTGAATTGGTTCTAAATTAGATCAAACAAAAAAAAGAGTTTTAAAAAAACTTTTTTTCCAAGGATCGTATCATAAACTTTTGTTAAACCAATATTTAATCAATGACCCTTAACACAAATCCTTTTGTTAAAGTTGTTAGTCATCAAGATATTGTATTTAACCTTCAGCAAATAGATCAAGAATACAATGAAAAATAAAGATATGATCAAGAGAATATGTATACCAATTTTTATATTGGTTCACTCTCTATCTCTAGAGCGGCTACTCAAGTTATCTAATACAAGCTGAATTAGATTTTCACTATGCATATAGAGTTTTTACAAGCAATCACAATCAATCTCAGTTCTTACCCCAAAAAAAGAGACTAAGGTACCAAATCCTAGGGTCCTTTGGGAATAAGAGCCTAAGAGAAACCTACCCTTAGCCTAAACTTGAAAAACCTATTCTAGCATGCCTTCAGAAGTTCATGCATGTGCTAACAACATATAACACATGAAAAACTTGAGTCAAAGAGAGACACAACTTGATCAATCAGACGTAAGAATCTTTGCTTGAGTGAATAAGTCTCTTCTTGATCTCACAAGTAATTCACAACTCACTTTTTACCATGATTGCTTCAAAAAAAACAAAGCCTAGAAGTTGTGAGTCTCACACTTATTCTAAACACATTTTCTTCTCTCTTTTTTCTTCATAAAAGTGAGAACACAAGGTGGTTACTTATAGAGAAAACAATGATAACCACCTACAATCAATTAAATATCCAATACAATTGATTATTTCGAAGAAGTAATCGATTACATTATCATTTCAATCGACTAAAGTGTTCTTCCCAACATCTGGAAAACTCTCAAGAACAATGTAATCAATTAGATTCTTGATGTAATTGATTAAAGTATTCTTGATCACTTCTCGGAACACCTTTAAAAACAATGTAATCGATTACGATCATCTGGTATTCAATCAAAGTAGAGACTCATGAAAAACCAGACATGGTCTCAATTGAACTATGTAATCGATTATGGTTAACTAGTCATCAATTAAACCGAAACTAGAATCTCTTTGTAAGTTACAAACACTTCTGTAATTGATTACAATCATCCTTGTAATTGATTAAAACAAAGGGTTTTATGCACTGAAGAAGTTTCTAACTTTAGAAACAATCTTACTACCTCTACATAATGATGCATGATGTACATATGAAAATATAGAGACTAAGATGCAACAATCAATACAGATGTCACTCAAAGAGTTAGGCATGTAAAAAGACAAAACTTCTTCAAGCTCCAAAGCTTAGTGCTTATGTTGCCCCTTATCTCTAACAGAGTATTATTGTGGATTCTTTTATTCCCTTCTATTTTGTCCTTTCTTACTCGAATTCAAATGTTAGAAATTCAAAATAAGAAAGGTAAAATGAATTTACTAAAGATGAGTATGTGTGCTTCTATTTTTGGCTAACATGAATCTAGTACATGGATGGACGTCACTTATAATTAATATAAAATAGTTTATGCAAGGGAATGAGTCCATTGGATATGAGTAAAAAGAATGTAGTACATAGACACTAGTTTTCACAAAGGAGTGGACACTAGTTTATAATAACACGTTGGACATTAGATGTCTTCTTAATAAAAAAAATGTTTTCCACTTGAGAATGGACACGTACTAATAAGAGCTTTATAATAGAGTATAAATACCAAGTGTGCTCATGTGTAGCAAGTCCTACTTACTAGAAAATAATGCATTAGTTCATTAACAATTTATATCTTTGTAATCGTCAAAATCACGGGTAAGGAAGGATTGTCTAGTTGTGACTAAGTGGAACATCCAGACTTAACAAAGTTGTACTTATGGCATCCGCTCAAAAATACTTTGGTAAGTTAGTTTCATTTAACATAGTTCTTACTATTTCTTCCAAATATCGATTTTTCCTCTCTACAACCCCATTTTGTTGTAAAGTTCTAGGAGTGAAAAAATTATGTGAAATCCCATTTTCTTCATAAAAAGTTTTGAAATCTTCATTTTGGAATTCACCTCCATGATCACTTCTTAAGGTCTTATTTTTCAAATCTTTTTCATTTTGTGTAAAGGAAAATATCACAAGAAAGGGGGGGGGGGTTGAATTGTAATTTTAGAAATTTTTAAAGTATTTTCATAATCAAACAAAGTTTTCATCTAAAAGGAAAACTTTGTAAAACAAATAACAAATTTTCAAAAACACAATTAGATGATGAAAAATGATTTTTCCATGTAAAATATATTTTCAAATTTCTAAAAGCAAATTCAAACCCTACATCAATTAAAGCAGAAAGATAGCAAATACAAACTAAACACATAATTATATTGATTTGTCTCTACCACCGAGACTATGTCCAATTCTTAGCAAATCACCACGTTCCACTTACTTCACATGTTACAAGTATTATGTCATGACCACTTCTAGCTCTACAAATCAAGTTCTAGCCCAAGCTTAATCAACACCCAGTATTCTTTGTCTATACCAAGCCACTACTGGCTCTAAACTAATCAGAAAAGATTAGTTGGTTGTGTTTGCACAATGACTAAATCTATGATCGTCTTAAAGAGGGATTTACAATCAACACTTAGTTTTTTCTCTCAATATGTTCAAGGTGTTTTGAGAGTTTTTTCTAACTTTACAAGAATATCCATAATGCTTTTTATAGAAATAATAATGAATATTTTTGCACAAATGGTAGTTCTTATCTTCAAAGCTTCTGATATAATATAGGTCTCATCTTCAAGAGTCCATTGTCTCACAATAGGTAGAATTCTTCACTTGTTCTTCGTTTGATGAATGTGGTCGTTGAAACATTTATTACTTGCATTAAATGTACATCCTTTCTTCATGGAGTGAGTCCACTCTTTGTCACTGGCGTGTTGAACACTGTAACAAGTAATCACTTTCTTTTTGTTAGAGCAGGTCTATGTAGTAGAGCTCTTCTTTTGATGGTGATTGAGGAATTTTAGATCTTGACTTAATTTATTCTTCATAGGATTCAACACATCCTAGGAAAATGTTTCTGCAAAACAAATCGCAGACACAATATTAAGTAAATTCTTAAATGTCATCTTTAATGTCATATCAGATTATGGTTTTATCTGACTATCATTTAAAACTTCAGACGCAGATTTTACAAGTCATGTTTTGATAACACATAAGAATAAGCTTTTAATCTTTGTATTTGTTTACATCTAATCAAAATAATTAAGGGTCTTGATTTGTCTTAAGACATAAATATCTTTTGACTTAACATTTTGAATGACTTTTGCAAGTTTCTTGAAAGCTTTAAAAGCATTATTCTCTATAGCAAGAAAAATAGTCCATGTTAAATCTTGAGAGTAATCATCAAGAATGACAAGACCATAATAGTCACCTCCCAAACTCATAGTTCTAAAAGGGCTAAACAAGTCCTAGTGTAGAAGTTCCAATGGTTTAGATGTAGAAACTACACCTTTTGGTTTAAAAGAGACTTTGACTTGTTTGCCTTTTAACAAGCATCACAAAGCTTATCCTTTTGAAATTTCAGTTTTGGAAGTCTTTTTACAAGGTTTTTGGCAATGATTTTATTTAAATAATTCATATGAACATGTGCAAATATCCTATGCCAAAGCCATCCATCACCATTCTTACTTAACAAGCATTTTGATTCACTTATGGATGCTTTTCTAGATCTAACATGTAGAAATTATCAAGTCTATTTTCTATCAACTTCATGTCATTTAAAGGATTACAAATCATGCAAAAACTCAAAGTGAAGGAAATATCAAAGCCTTATCACACAATTGACTTATGCTAGGCAAATTGTGCTTTAGACCTTCCACGTATAGAACATTTTCAATACAAGTAGTTTATGAATTACCCCCATTACCAATGCCTAGAATCTTCCCTTTGTTGTTATCACCATAGGGAACAAACCCTCCTTGTTTTTCCATCAGATAGAAAAACTTTGACTTGTCTTCGTTCATGTGCCTTTAGTACCTACAAAACAAATTTAGAGAGAAGATTGAGGTACCCAACTAAATTTGGGATCTTGCAGGTTAGTAGTCTTTTGGTTTTCTTTGGGAATCTACCTGTGCATCCCACTTGGAACACCATATAATTCTATGAAACAAGATGAAGAACTATGACCTTTATGCATGCAATAGTGACATGAAATGAAAGGTAAGGTGGAGGGTGTAGAGAACTTAAAGAAATTCTTATAAGCTTTTTGTTTTCTTTCTAAACCATACCCAAGTCTAGCCTTACCTATGACACACTTTTGAGAACTCAACAAGGCATCTATGTTTGCTCTTCCACTTGTGAACTTTGAAAGTATCTTCTCAAGATAATCAATTTTACATTGAAGATGCTTGTAATTTTCACAATTTGAGTTAGAAGACATATTACTAGATTTACATGAATAAATGGAGTCCTCAATATATTTTTCTAAATCCAATTTCTCTTTTCTCAAATCATGGACTTCCTTTTGTAAATTAGTAAATTTCTCAATATGCCATCTAACTTTTCCTTTTAGGGTTTTTTTTCACAAAGGTGAGTCTTTGTGCCTCTTTGTGTAACTCTTTGAATGCATCAAGTAGATTATCATAATTTGTGTTAAATTCAGAAGAAGAGTCACTTACATTGTTTTTAGTCTTCATCAATGTCAACAAGGACACATAGATTTGCTTTTTCCTCCTCTCTTGAGTCACTTGAGGAACTTGCATCATTATTATCCCAAGCTATATATGCTCATCTTTTTAAATTGCTTCTTCGACTTCTTATCACCTCTTTATTTTTTCTTAAGGTAGGTTGGACAATCCACTTTTATGTGAATTTGCTTCCCACATTCAAAGCATGTGTAGGTTATGGGAATGGAGTCACTTTCCTTGATGCCTTTCTTTTGAAAGTTCCTTTTGTCTCTTCCTTTCTTCTTCATGAACTTGGAATACTTCTTAACAAGAAAATTCATATTTTCATTTTTTGAACTTTCCGAAGGATCTTCATCACTTGCTTCACGATATGAAGTGCATGTCTTTAAGTATAATCCCTTCTTCTTCTTGTCAACTTCTTCATCTTTTAGTCTTTGAAGCTCTAGTTCATACTCCCTTATCTTGATAAAATGTATAGCTACATTCATGGTTGTTAAATCCTTTGATTCTAATATAGTTGTACTTTTAGGTTGCAAATGCATATTGAGACTTTTCAGAACTTTGACATTAGACTCCCCTCTTTCAAAAGTATTGCCAGGAGCCAACAAAATAGTTCACATGTGTAAAATGCTTTTGCACATCTGAATGTTTCTCTCAACAACATTATAAAAAATTCATATTCTTTAATGAGTGTTTGTTGTTGCCCTCTTAACTTTCATAGTTCCTTCATAAGTCACTTCCAAGATTTCCTAAATTTATTTGGCATCTACACATTGAGAAGCATGACAAAACTCATCAATGGTTAAAGTGGAGACAATAATATTTTTGCCTCTAACATTATATTGAGCATGTCTATTTTCTTCTAGTGTCCATGAATTAAAGTCTTTTTCTATCTTTTTTCATAAACAACAACCTTAGAAATATAAGGACCATTTACAATGGCATCCCATATTCCTCTATCAATAGACACAAGGAAAATTCCCATGTATACTTTCTAAGAAGATAGTTTTCTTCGGTAAAAAGTGGGGGTCAATTAATGGAAGCACCTTCAGCAAAGGTTTGGTAATTTTCAACCACTATAAAGGATCTATTTTGAAAAAGGTTTGAATCACTATTAAAATAATCTCCGATACCAACTATTAGAAATAATGAAACATGAATCTTTGAGTTACAACCAAACTCACATGCACATGCAACAACCCTTGAAAACCTATTAAGAATTACAAGCCTACATGTAGAAACCTAATACATGAATACAATTAAGTAACCCACTCAATGTAAACAAAAAAATTATAGATTAAGGAAAGATTTCACTTAATTAATGAAAGATATGAAAGTTGAAAACACTTCATATGCATTATCAACTTCTCTTCATGATCCCATGTAATGATCCATTGATTCTCCATGTAAAAAAGATTTTCCAATCAAAGAACCTAAAGGGTGTTGGCACTCAAATTTTCTAAGGTTCTCTCAATGAAAAATACAGTTAAAATATGAAAGAATAGGTGTCACGCTCGAGCTCATTTGAAAAACTCACTTTTATAGCCTCGGGAAACAAAAATAATTGATTGTCCCCTAAAGATATTCGATTAAATTGTTCTTCGCATCACCTGTCTTTCCTGAAGAATAGCTAGTCAATTATATTACCATATAGTGAATTGTTTGTGCCAGTGAAATACTCTTCAGACCCAAATAGTCGATTAAACATTCAGGATAATTGATTGAATGTGAGACATTCTCAATTATGAAATTTTGGGCCTCAATATAGTCAATTGTATTAGCATATAGTCGATTATCTTGATGTAGAATTGAAACTTAGACATTTTAAAAACTAAATTACAAAATTTACAGTTCCCAAAAGCTAACTAACATGGATCAATGCAGGGTCAATCAATTTGAGCATGTTGAATTACAAATCCTAGTCTAGTATGCATGACTTCACACACAATCAAACATTAAAGCAATAACAATCATCCTAATTAAAGCTAGTGTTTATCAATTACAACTCATCAGTAACAATATAAAAGGGTTACATAAGCTTCATGACATCTTCATGTTTATAGGTTGGCGCATATGCCAAATGGTAATTTTACCATGTCCCTGCCTATATCTATACTACATGTGCATAAGAAAGCAAGGAGTGGTCAAGGAGTTGCTAAATTCATTGTTGCTATTTTCAATGTGGTTTGGTTCATTTGGACAAGCAGAAACCATTCCAGATTCCAATGTGGGCCCTTTACAAAACATGTTATCTTTAGCAAAGTTGTGGTTGTAGTTTCTCTTATAGGGAACCTTACATTAGCGACCATATATCACTCTATTGAAGATTTTGAAGTCCTCAAGAGGTTTAAGGTGTTAGTTCATGCAGTGAATGCCCCTTCTATCAAGCAAATTACCTAGTATCCCTGTTTTTTGGGTTCAGCAAAGAGTAATTTAGACGGGGATATAAGAGGTGCTCCTGGTCTTGCTAGGGGTGGTGGCCTCTGTAACACCCTGAAATATTACTAATTATAAATCGATGTTTAATTGTATTTATTGTGTTATTTGACTATATGGTTGACTTGAATGAGTTGAGGTATGGTTTGAATTAGTCATGTGTGAATTTCTTGATGTGGATGTTGAGTTATGTGGAATTTTGTTGAGTTAAGTTGAAATTATGATATTTCAGATTTTTACCTAAACCTATTTCAGTAAAATTGCGGTCTCGGATTCGTTAACCGTTGGATCGTCTTCAAATTTTTTCTGGAGGTTCCTAAGACACTTTTCCACATTATTACCGTTGGGCTTTAAATATAACATCTTGAGTATGAGATATGAGTTTTTTACTGAAGCGGAAAAATTGGAGCTGGACCAGCTCTTGGCTCGCCTGGGCGAGTGTTGCAAGCTTCAAATATGTTCAAAAGCGTAAAACAGCCATCTTCTTCCTCCTTCTATTCCCTTAAATCCTCCCCCAATACCCCCAAGCTCCTCCTCCACCACCACTGACTACCAGTGATCGCCACAAGCTGCTTTTGCTTGCCATCGGATCACTGCACGGAGGAGAATAGTTTGATCGGAGAGGAATCTTAAAAACTCAACTCGAGGATTCGGTAGAGAATGAAGCCTCCAATCCTTCCTTCATGGTTTCTTCGAGGTAATCATGATTCTAAGCCTTCTCCTTGTTAGTTTGAGTCTATCTTTGCATCTCTTCTGACTTGGGAACCATTATTGGATGTTTTTATACTTCCTTTGAGAAACCCTTGAAAATGAGACATTGTAAAAGTTATCTTTTTATAACATTGATGTTATTTTCGTGACCTTCACTGAACCCCGGTCACATTGGCATGATCGGAATTTTAAAATGATGTCTCCTTTTAGTAGAATCCGAAACACCCCTCAGCCCTTTATGTTTTGACAGGGGTATTTGATCCTGAATGTTGTCATTAACCTTCTTTCTTAAATCCATACTAAATTTCCTTCAATTTGATATATAGAACCTTGCATTTGGATTGATGAACGTGAATGAGAGAGGTCTTTGGGTGACGCAAAGAGAAACTGATGTAGAGGTCACGATTGGTGAGAGGAGTTTATTATTGTTTACAGTTTTTAATACCATATTTGGGGTCAGGGAACCTAACTATGGGGATGTATGCATGTCCCTGTTGCATGCTAGTTTTCAAGAAAAACTATGTTTTTAACTAATGGGATGTGATATATTTGTTATTGATGTGCATGTTGGTTTTCAAGAAAAACTGTGTTTTTAACTAATGAGATGTGATAGGTTTGTAACTGATGATAGAAATTGTCAATGATGTTGTTGTTGTATTGATTGGAATTTTTGGGAAAAGTCTTAAATATAAAGGAGACTCTGTCCAAAATTTTATATTTGTTCTTCTATTTAATTCTTTATTAAATTTTAAATGGGCATAAGAGTTTGTTTGAATATTATAGTTTTCCTCTTTAATTTAGAATTTTCCTAAAAAGAAAATAATAATAATAATAAATATGAGTCTCGTGATATTATAGATTGTTGTTGTATGAGGTTTATGTTGCATGAAGACCTGGGGAATGTGAATCCCGGGCATGAATTTATGTGTATGTATGTGGAATGTGATTGCTTGTGATGTTGATGATGATATTGAGATGAAATGTTGATGATGTTGAAAATGCATTGTGATGATGTTATGTTGTGTATGTACATGGGGGGTGTAATGACCTTGTTGGATATCCCTGGTGGGGGAAATAGAGTGGTTAAAGAGATTTAAGCATCTCTGGAGAGGGGTGGCTTAGAATCTTTAATTATCCACGGTCAGTGCATTGATGGTGTCCATGTTTCATACGTTGTATGTTGTGTATGTACATGAGGGATGCATTGACCTTGTTGGATATCCCTGTTGGGGGAAATATAGTGGTTAAAGAGTTTTAAGCATCTCTGGAGGGGGGTGGCTTAGAATATTTTATTATCCACGGTCAGTGCATTGATGGTGCCCGTGTTTCATACTTCATATTGCATGGAAATAGTACAAACTTTGTCAGTAAGTACTCATAGTTTTTCATGAGGAAAAAATACTTGTACTTGGGGGCATGTCACTCGGTTTGGAACTCCCTTGAAACTCAGGCTGATCACCATGGGGGGGGGGGGGGGGGGGGAAGTTGCCTGTGCATGACAAGGTGACCTCGACACTTACTGCCTATTTTTCCTAAGTGGGAGTTTCGTGTGGACACGCTTAGGCTATTTCCTTGAGAATGGTACCACATTGCATTTGAGAGTTGAGGTCAGGTGCAAGCATCATATCGAGCATGATTGATTGGAACTATGGAAAAATGATGACTATTTGTTGAGTGTGTGTTGAACTAATGAATGTTTGTGTAATCTTATGATATTTGTTAATGTTTTCTTACTAATTGTGGTTATTTGATTTTTTTTGTATTAGTTTCTTTTATAATAAACTCACCCTCGCAATTTTGTACCGCGTGGTTGGTACCTGTGATGATCACAAACCTTTCTTCATGGGAGCAGAATGACAACAATAGAGTACGATAAGTGAGATTCTTTTGTGGAGCCGTTGAGCCGACGTGATGATGTTGGGAGAATTTTGGGAGAGAGTTGTGTTCTGTTAATCAACTCTTCCATGACTGGTTCCATAATTCTTTTTGTTGAATTGAGGATGTAAATCACAAACTTAATTATATGTATGAACAAATTTACCTTCCATTATGTGAATGATGTGTACTAAGTTACTATGCCTATATATATATATATATATATATATATATATATATATATATATATATATATATAAAAGTATTCATTTAAGTAATGGTGCGTTGTTTAGGAATGTATATCGTGAAAAAAAATTACTTAATTTTTCATAAGCAAATTAACGGAGTTTTCATTTAAAAATTGAAATTCTCATGGCTTAGAATGGTGATATCGTAACGGCGAGGCGGGTCGTTACATCCTCTTTTGTAACTCTTAAGGGAATGTGTTAGGTGTTTCTCTATTTCGTTAGGAAAAGGTTGTGTTCTTCATGTTGAACTTTCTATTGCTACGACTACTATTGAGCTCACACATAGTAAATAGTGGCATCATTTGTGGCTTGAATGTGATTTAAGCTTGGTTGTTTCTACTTTTAAACTGCCAAAATTAGTCCCCGAGAAGCTGAGAATTACATGGGAAAATTGTCTGTCTCTTCTAGACTCTATTCGGTTTGAAGTCTCTCACATCTACCATGAAGGTAATAAATATGTTGATGGTCTTGCAAATCATGGTGTTGCTAAAGCTAGATTCAATTGGTGGCATAATATTCCTAGTTTTATTTGAGAATCTTGTCACAAAGATAGACCTAGGCTTGTGGCAACATATGATCTTTGAGCTCTTTGGTGCCAATGTTGGATTTCCCCTGCAATTACTTTTTGGTCCACTTTTTCTTTATACAAATATGTTCAAAGGAAATCTGGTTTGCCAAAAAGTGCACCGGATCGTCAAGTATTTAAAATTAAAATGGATGAATCCAAGTATCGAACTCAAGGAACTAGTATAAGACAGGGTTAAATTTAGAAATAAAGCATTGTTGAAAGAAACATTGATAATTGATGATTTAGAATAGGATTAAACTAAGTCTAGGCTAAAAACAGTAAAAATGCAAGTAAGTAAAATTGACAGCAGTAGGTAGAAGTGTTGGGTCTTCCTAACAGACCAGTTGATGCATATAAGGATGTTTCTCTAATATATCATGCTTTTGTGTTTTATGCTGCAGCCTAAATTACTAAACCTTGATCACTAGTTAGACTGAATCAATCCAAGCTTCGTCCTCAGATCCCTCTTGTTGGACTAGGCTCAATTTAGACAACCCTCCTAGGTTTAAACTAACTTAAACTAAGCTTCATCCTCATATCCCTCTTGTTGGACTAGACTTAGCTTAAATAGCTTATGAAAGTTTAGACTAATTTAGCCTAAGCTTTATCCTCAGATCCCTCTTGTTGGACAAGACTTAGACCAAACAACATTATTGTAACAACATATTTAAAACCAAAACTTAATCCGCAAATCCCTCTTGTAAGACTAAGTTTCAATTCTGCTTCATTCAAGTTCTAAGGCAACAATACATTTTCCAATGTTAAAATCACCTAACTAGGCACACAAATGGTTGATCAGACCAAGGGCATACAAAATTTAAGCTCTGAAAGAAGCATTGAACACAAGAAACACAATCAATTAGATATTAAAATAATTACATTAGTTGCTCATTAGAAATCCCCAACAAGGGTGTTTAGCCAACAATTACAAAAGAAACCCTAACAATAATGAGCTTACAAAGCCTAGGTATCTCTACAAAAGCTACTCATCTTGCTGCCTCCAGAGCTCTTTACCCGAAATAGGCACAGTGGTGTGCTGTGGAATTTTGTGCCCTGGGCATTGTACCCTAATTCTGCACAAAACATGCTTTAAATAGGCTCTGAATTCGCGATGTTGCGCTTAGCGCCACCCTCGCGCGCTAAGCGTGAGTAAGTGGATTTGAGCTTAGCGTCAGTCGTGCGTTGAGCCTGGTTGAAGACAACTGCTGCGCTTAGCGCACTGATCTCGCGCTTAGTGCGCAACCTTGATGATGATGCCCTACCAGATTCTTCTGTCGCGCTAAGCACGCTGAAGTTGCGCTTAGTGGTGGATGCGCGCTTAGCCCATTGATGAGCTAAGCTCAACTGTCACTTTTAGCGCTTCATGACTTAGCCTCATTTTCACCTGAAATTGCACATATTTCATCATTAAATCCAATGGACATATTCTAGAGACAACTTTAACCATAAAACAAGATTTATTTACAAAAATCACTACAAAATAACCATAAATTGGGGAACTATAAAAGTTTTGGAAAATGTTTTCTATACAAAAGTTAGTCGTATAAGACAACTAACAGCTAACCTTATAACGAGCCGCTTTAGTTACATAACTAACAAAACTAATGTTTTTATTTTAATTAAATTGAGAAACTCTTTCTGCAATTTATTTTATATAAATACTATGATTTTTTTAAACCCACACCTAAAGTTTAACCATCTTTGGATATAAAATTATGCACTTATGAAAGGAGACTAAACAAAACATATTACATCAGAAAAACTCCAACCTTTTAATAGATGATAAACAAGCTTGATTTTAACTTTATAGCTTTCACAACTCATTGTTGACCAATCCATTTTGATGTCATTTTGATGATCAAATTCTAATTAGCTTTCTGAAGATATAACAAAACTGCATTCTAATGTTGCCAAGAAAGGACTTATTCTAATGTAGGTTTCTTCTGATGAAGATAACATGATATGACATTGTAGATGGCTCAATTCCATCAATCCAAAAACATAATCACAACACAAATAATTCTAAAGTAGCGTACTCCAACATAGGCAACATGTGAATGTTGTTGTTGTTGTGTTAGTGTTCTGTCCTTGGTTCAAACTTCACAAAGTCTCTTTAGTTTTCATTCTGATATCAACTCCAGTCTTTTGATGAGCCAGGTCTTTTTGTGACTTCATGTGGATGACATGCAGTTGTTGCACCATTATGAGGCATAGATCCTTCATGATCTTAAATTAAATACATCATTATGATTTAGTCATCTTAGAATCTTTCTTGTCTTGATTTTGGTTTGTCACCAGAGTATCATTTTGATCTTCTCATTCTTAGAGTCTTCAATTACACCATTCTGATTTTGACTATGGTACAACTTCATTATGGTGTTGTCTGCTCAATGTAGCCTTTGATAGATATTTTAATTAAGGCCTTGTTGATGTCTTTGCAATATGATAAGATTGAGATATTTAGAAGGAAGTACTAACTTCATCAACAAATGGGCCTCTTTCAAATCTTTTGAAGCTTCTCACTTGAAATCAAAGTTAAGACATTCATTCTAAGTTGGTTTTGAACTCCTTAAAACACTTGCTATGTTCTGCTTTTTGTATATGTATCATTTGTAGTTATGTTGGCTTTCGTAGCTTTCCTACATATGATGTTGTGCTTTGGGAAAGTTCTCTAATGTAGATGGAAAGCCACTTAATGATCTTTTATGGGAATACTTTGATGAGATGACATGATAGACTTGTATTCTAACCATTTTGGTGTGAGCTTGTTGTAGCATGTTGTGCTTGTTATTGTTTTTTTATTTCTTTAACCCTTTGAATGGCCAAGATGAATTTAGATGTCTTCATGAGAGTTGTAGAAAATTCTATCTTTGACATTTAGGAATTGGTCTCATGTCATTTGGACCACTACAACATATGCAATTTTGAAAGCATTATAGTTGTATTATATTGCGAAGACAAAATGACATCTTTATCTTGATCATCAATTTCCTCCAAGTTGAAAGATGCAGATCTTTCTCTTAGCATTCCACAGACACTAAGATCATATCAAATGCACTTTTGTAGTTTAAGCAATCTTCAAATTATTGCACACATGTCTAGCTTTCTAGGCAGACCAACGTTTGCAACTTCAGGCTTTATTTTTTCCATGATCCAGGTTGTATCAGACCACGACTTGTTCATGAAAGTTGAAGATATTTCTTCAAGATTTCCATAGCCACCAAGAATAACTCAATTGCATTTTTGGAACTCTGGATACAATGTCCGAAATGAACTTATCATGTTGATGAAATTCCATTCAGAGTGTGTTGCAAAAATGTTGTTCATGTCATGTTCATTGTGCATATCTTCATGTCTGCAATATTCTTCTTGTCCTTTAGTTGCTTATTACTTCTCATAGTTTGAAGTTTTCTCTTCATCCAGTGAGCATGTTGACTTCTTCATTGCAGTACACAACCAAGGACATTTTGAGTCTTCTTTAGAGCTTTCAAGCCTATTATTATTTTTTGAGTGACTCATGACAGCCATGAGTTAACTTTAATTGTTGTTCTTTATAGAACTTGTCTTTTTTAATACAGTTAAGAAAACTCATCAGCAGGCATAAACTAATAAGATATAAGATTAATAACTAAAGGATAAAATATATGAAGAACAAGTATTGTTGCAACACATTCAGAATGAGCATGACATGAAGACAAGAACAACATTGTTGCAACACAAATCATAATCTTATAGCTTATGATTTATGTTCAGAAGTTTTGTCATAATTAAAACATCAAGGGTTTTTGATTCAACGAGTATTGCCTTTGTAAGCCCTTTATACATCTTACCTCTTAAATCCTTTTGATGTGTTCTTACTCAACTCAACCTCGATGACTCCACCATGCTATAAGCGTCAACCAAAAACTAGTGAAATAATCGTCTAAAGAACAATCACGGTGAATCTTCAAGATCTCAAGAGTGAACTCGATATGCTAAAAACTCTCTTATTGTAACTGTTTATCTTTTTTCTAGGCATTTTGAAAATTTGTTTTTAATAAAACACTTTCTCTAAATTCAGCCTCGCCACATGGAAACAATAACGAATATTATAATGGCAAATAAGATGGTGTTAAAATAGAAATTTGTTGCAATATTTTGACCGAGTTTCTACTATAACATCTCTTTTAACATCTGTTGCATCAAAGTCTCCCACAATACGTCCAACAACTTCAGATCTAGTCGAAAAATTGTAAGTATTACCATCGTTACCTCTTTTGCCATAAAGTTTTAGCTTAACTGTCTGCATAGTATTTTGAAGTACATTTTTGTGAACTATTCTATACTTTTGGACATATGGATAACATTCATCAAGTACATTCTTGACGTCATTCACAATTAATTCCCTCAACATTGAACAATCTTTGTCAATCTTATGCATAAAATATATCCTAATATAAGATATAAGATTAATAACTAATGGATAAAATATATGAAGATATAATATAAAAAATAAATTTCAAATATACAATTAAATTTCACCCAACGAAAAACACTATGTTATTTACTTCGTTCTCATTGTCATATATGTATAATTTAGCAAATTTTGTTGTTGACCCAGGAAGTGGTAGTAAGCTCCCAATTTGGTAATAGCTCTCACCGCTCATGACAAACATAGGAGCACATTCCCATCATTGAAGGAAGTATTAATTTTTCCTCCCATTTATGTAAACAAAAACATAATGTTGAATGATCTTATATGTTTAAGAAAATATTAGCTCCTAGTGTCATTTTTTAAAAACAATCCTTCAAAATTTTGGAGAGGATTTGAAAGCACAAGAAGTTGAATCTTTCCTTACAAATAACCTATAGAAAACTTTGGGATTTGAGATTTTTGTGATTTCTCAGTTTTTTCGTCATACCACATTAGTGCACCACATTCTTGAGAAACATACGTTGGATCACATATGTTCAAATAATGATTATTAAGTTATAAAAATAACTAAACATAATTTGAACATTCTGATAGCGGAAACAAACCTCAAGCACAGCCTAAGCCAAGGCACAAGCCCGTAAGGAAGGTCACCACCCCAAGTTACTCAAAGGACTATGTCTAACAAATTGTAGCTGAGCTGGCATTGGTGCTGTAGTGTTGTAGTGCTTAGCCTTGTCTGCAATTTCCCCTAATTCCATTTTCTGTTAAGATCCTTGTTGACACAAGGTTACAAATTATGTTGTAGGAACTACCATTATATATAGTCTACTCATGTAATAAGACAAACATATGAAAAATTACCTTGTTTTGAAGGTTACTGACCCTCGAAGTCCAGGGTCGTTTCCTTGTTTTCCTTGCTCCTAACAAATTTGGTGCTCTCATTGAGTCATGGACGAATCCACTCGATCCAAAACCAGTTCTGATCGATTGGAAGATGCCATTTCCAAATTAGCCTCCCATCAAATCACCCTCGGTGAATCCCTTAATGCTATGACCCTCAAATTGGATGAACTCATTCAAAAACTGCTCACGTCAGAATCCCCTTGTCATTCTCCATCTTCTTCTTCTGCCAAGCCACCTGTTGCTTCACCTTCCTCATTTCATCGCATCAAACTGGAAGTCCCTCATTTTGATGGTGTTGACCCTCTTGGTTGGATCTTCAAGTTCAACCAATTCTTTGAATACCACTCGATGCCTGAGCATGAACGTCTGACCATTTCTTCCTTCTATACGGAAGGATGAGCCCTTGCTTCCTGGCCAACCTTTCTCCAAGCGTTACTAATGTGCCATCATTTTCTTCTATTTCATAAACCCTTTTTGCACCATTTTAAATACTGATTAGTCTTAATTGTCAAATTAATTAGGCAGTTTTATTATTTGGTCTCATTTAGCTAATTTGATGTTTTTAATCTAATTTCAGGAATTAATGAAACATTGGGCTTAATCCAGATTTTGGTTGTGGACTTGAAGAGGGCAAATAAAGCAGCGCTTACCTTAGTTAATTTCTAATTAGGAGATTGCAATTTTATTTTATGTGGTTCAGTGTTTATTTTGTTTTAGGCCAGAATAATGTAATAGGGCCCAGTGACTTTGAGTGACTCTTTTAAATAGCAGCCTTGGGATTTGTGCAAGGCTATTATGTTAGATTATTATTCAGAGCATAGGGTTTATGGCTTTACGTTTTCTATTCTAATGCTACTGTTCACGTAATGCAATCTTCCATTTTCTACTTCTAATTACAATTTCGTTCTTGTTTCATCTTCTGCCTTATGCTTTTTTGGTGATTCTTTTCCGTAATGTTACGAAACTTTACGAATTTCATAACGATACTTGTTTCCTTTCCGTAAGGTTATGGAACCTTACAGGTCATGTAATTACTCCTTTTTTAGCTTTCTGAATGTTATGGAAACTCACGAATTGCGTAACAATGCTTCCTTTTGATTTCCAGCATGTTACGAAATTTCACGGATTGCGTAACAATGCTTCCTTTTGATTTTCGACATGTCTCGGAACTTCACGTATTGTGCAACAAAGGGTGCCAAGTACCTCGAAGCGGTCAACCAAAGGTTGCATGCCATCAAACAATAGTCCCCGGACGAAATTAGGATATGACATTACCCATTCCTTTCATTCCTTGATGTTCATTGAGAAATATGTGAATGTTTTTGTTTGTCTCTCTTTGATATCCTTGGATTTTGTTCTTTGTTTCATTTTGCCCAGGAGTGCAAAAGGCTAAGTATGGGGGGTTTTGATGTGCCATCATTTTCTTCTATTTCTTAAACCCTTTTTGCACCATTTTAATTACTGATTAGTCTTAATTGTCAAATTAATTAGGCAGTTTTATTATTTGGGCTCATTTAGCTAATTTGATGTTTTTAATCTAATTTCAGGAATTAATGAAACATTGGGCTTAATCCGGATTTTGGTTGTGGACTTGAAGAGGGCAAATAAAGCAGCGCTTACCTTAGTTAATTTCTAATTAGGAGATTGCAATTTTATTATGTGGTTCAATGTTTATTTCGTTTTGGGCTAGAATAATGTAATAGGGCCCAGTGACTTTGAGTGACTCTTTTAAATAGCAGCCTTGGGATTTGTGCAAGGCTATTATGTTAGATTATTATTCAGAGCATAGGGTTTATGGCTTTACGTTTTCTATTCTAATGCTACTGTTCACGTAATGCAATCTTCCATTTTCTACTTCTAATTACAATTTCGTTCTTGTTTCATCTTCTGCCTTTAGTTTCATTTACGTTTTCTGTTCTTAGTTTCATTTACATTTTATGCTCTTATCTTTATTTACGTTTTTGCTCCTAGTTTGATTTATGTTCTCCGTTTTCGTTGAAATTATGGAAGGCTAATTTTCTAGTGTTGTTTCCTTCTGAGAACGGAGCTTAACTCTCTTCGAGGTTTTGTTTATAATGTAGCTTCCTGGAAGTTTTCCCTTCACCAATTAACCCACATTCGTTAATATTAATATGTGCATGCTTTGTGTTTGATTAATTGTCTCTGAGCCTAACTTGCGTTCATGCTTAATGGACGAAGGGTTAATTGGTGTATGTGTTGCCTAATCACGTATTGACAGCCCTAAGTTGGTTTTCGCTTAGTAAATTAAAATAGGGTTGGATTAAGTGATTAAATGTTAGGGACAAATTCTCCATAACCTAGGACAAGAGAGTGGCTTCTGAATCAAAGGAAACAGCCCGTTTTTAATACTATTAATTTTGCATTCTAGTTCGCTTGTTCTTTATTTCACAAAACAAACAACCCCCCCCCCCCCCATCGTTACTGTTACTACAAGTATATTATGAACATTTGGTTTATCATTGCTCATTGGGAAACGACCTAGGATCACTTTCTAGTTACTGCATTTTAATGTTTATTTGATTCGGGTACGGCCTTGGTCAAATCTGGCGTCGTTGCCAGGGAATAGTGTACAAAGGTTCATAATAGCTAGTGTCGTGTTAGTGTTTAATTCTTTCGTGTTTTATGTTTAAATTGTTGGTGGTGTTAGTGTGTGTGTGTTAGTGTTGTTTAGTGTCTTGGTATTTTGTTTAGTGTGTGTTTTGTTTTAGTTTTTCTGTTAAGCGCTTCCCCTATTTCAATTTTGGGTGTTTTGCTGTGAATAGTGTTTTGCGACAGATTTAGCGACCACTTTTGCTTGCGGCAAAACAGAGTAGTAGTGGAAATCATGAAGCGACGGATTTTAGCGACCACCCATGCAGAATTATTTGGGATTTTTTGTTTTAGTAGCTAGAGTTGTTATTTTTGGCTGAATTTTTTTGTGGTAACTTCTTTTAATCTATATTTTGTGGGAAAAATAGCTAGAGCCTTTAGTTTGGTCAGATTTGAAAGTTCGAAAAAAGTAGCAAATTTTATTTTTGTCAAAACTTCAAACGACCATAACTTTTACTCCGGTTATCAGAATCACAATTATTATATATGCATTTGGGGTAGTAAAAAATTTCCTACGCCATGGCAACTGGCCATTGGCCGGCTGAGGTCTCCATCATCCAAAAAAAGTGATTATGTCAAAAGTTTTTTAGTTTTCAAGTTTTATTCTCTTATTTTTCTTAACCTACCATTTTTAGCTTTCATAGTTAGACTTTGAATTTTTGTTTGAAATTTTATGTGCTATCTTCTCATCATTTTATAAGGTTTCTCACAAAATTTCAAGTCATTTGGATATCATTTGAGGGTAGCTGTAGTTCAAACCTACACTTTTATTTAAATGAGAAGGCAACTAGTTGTGCATGCTGAATGTAGTGTATGACTAGAGGCAATCCATCTGACTTACAACCCTTTGATCCTGAGATAGATAGGACATTTCATAGATTAGTTAGGTATCATTTTGTACCTTTTGATCATCCTGAGCATTCCATTACTGATGAGTTTGTGCATTCTGTTATTGGTGATTTTGAACATCCTGATTTTGAGCATTATAATTTTGAACATTCTGAGAACATGGCACAACCTCCACCCCGTGAGAGGACTCTAAGGGAAATGACTGCACCTGATTTCACCTACGAAAGCTTGTGCATCCAATACCCTGATGAGGATGTCCCATATGTTCTTAAAACTGGACTGATCCATTTGCTTCCAAAGTTTCATGGCCTTGCAGGTGAAGACCCGCACAAACATCTGAAAGAATTTCATATTGTCTGCTCCACCATGAAACCCCCAGATGTCCAAGAGGATCACATATTTCTGAAGGCTTTTCCTCATTCTTTAGAGGGAGTGGCAAAGGACTGGCTGTATTACCTTGCTCCAAGGTCCATCACGAGCTGGGATGACCTCAAGAGAGTATTCTTAGAAAAAAATTTCCCTGCTTCCAGGACAACGACCATCAGAAAGGATATTTCAGGTATTAGACAACTCAGTGGAGAGAGCCTATATGAATACTAGGAGAGATTTAAAAAACTATGTGCCAGTTGCCCTCACCATCAGATTTCGGAGCAGCTTCTTCTCCAATATTTTTATGAAGGACTCAGTAACATGGAGAGAAGTATGATAGATGCTGCCAGTGGTGGAGCCCTTGGAGACATGACCCCTGCTGAAGCCAGAAATTTAATTGAGAAGATGGCTTCCAACTCCCAGCAGTTTAGCGCCAGAAATGATGCTATAGTCATTAGAGGAGTGCAAGAGGTAGCTACAAACTCATCAGCATCATCTGAAACTAAGAAGCTTGAAGGTAAACTAGATGTCTTGGTTAACTTGGTAACCCAACTGGCCTTGAATCAGAAATTTGTACCTGTCGCAAGAGTCTGTGGTTTATGCTCCTCTGCCGACCACCACACAGACCTTTGCCCTTCCATGCAACAACCTGAAGCAATTGAGCAGCCTGAAGCTTATGCTGCAAACATTTACAATAGACCTCCTCAACCTCAGCAGCAAAATCAACCACAACAGAACAATTATGATCTCTCCAGCAACAGATACAATCCCAGATGGAGGAATCACCCTAATCTCAGATGGTCTAGCCCTCAACAACAACAACAACAGCCTGCTCCTTCCTTCCAAAATGCTGTTGACCCAAGCAGACCATACATTCCTCCACCAATCCAACAACAACAACAGCCTCAAAAACAGCAAACAGTTGAGGCTCCTCCGCAACCTTCCCTCGAAGAGCTTGTGAGGCAAATGACTATGCAAAACATGCAGTTTCAACAAGAGACTAGAGCCTCCATTCAGAGCTTAACTAACCAGATGGGACAATTGGCTACACAATTAAATCAACAACAATCCCAAAATTCTGACAAGCTGCCTTCTCAATCTGTCCAGAATCCCAAAAATGTGAGTGCCATTTCATTGAGGTCGGGAAAGCAGTGTCAAGGACCTCAACCAGTAGCACCTTCCTCATCTGCAAATGAACCTGCCCAACTTCACTCTACTCCAGAAAAAGATGATGACAAAAATTTAAAGAGTAAGTTACCTAACAATTTCTGTGCAGGTGAATCTTCCATTGGTAATTCTGATTTGCAGAAGTAGCATATCCATCTTCCATTCCCTCCAAGAGCAGTTCCCAACAAAAAAATGGAAGAGGCAGAGAAAGAGATCTTGGAAACATTTAGAAAAGTAGAGGTAAACATACCTCTGCTGGATGCAATAAAGCAAATTCCAATATATGCTAAATTCTTAAAGGAGTTGTGCACTAATAAGCGGAAGCTTAAAGGAAGTGAACGAATTAGCATGGGCAAAAATGTCTCCGCATTGATTGGTAAATCTGTACCCCAAATCCCTGAAAAATGTAAAGATCCAGGTACATTCAGCATACATTGTATCATAGGGAATAGTAAGTTTGACAATGCCATGCTAGATTTAGGAGCTTCTGTTAGCGTTATGCCTCTGTCTATTTTTAATTCTCTATCTCTAGGTCCCTTGCAGTCAACTGATGTGGTAGTTCATTTAGCTAATAGAAGTGTTGCCAATCCTGCTGGTTTCATAGAAGATGTCTTAGTTAGAGTTGGTGAACTGATTTTCCCTAATGATTTTTATATTTTGAATATAGAGGAGGGATTTTCTCAAGGATTAGTCCCCACCATTTTAGGCAGACCCTTTATGAAAACTGCTAGAACTAAGATAGATAGATGTATATGCAGGCACACTATCTATGGAGTTTGGTGATATAACTGTTCATTTTAATATTCTGGATGCTATGAAACACCCATCTAAAGATCTTTCTGTATTTCATGCTGAAATAATTGACCATGTTGTTGATGAATACATGACGGATCTTTATTCTAATTTGCATGCCTCTCACTCTTCATGCATTGAGTATGAAATTGTACTTGATCATAGGTCTGAATTTGATGCTGAGAGTGAATCTGAAATTGATATTGATTGCATGTCTGGTGGTGTTTTACCTCTTGAGATTGATTTAATAGAGTCAGATAGAACTAACCATGTTTCAGGAAGTACACATACCTCTGACTTTCTTTATGAGATACAGGCTGAGAAACCATCTCCTTCTACCATTATCCAGCCGGCCACACCAGAACTGAAGCCTCCACCATCAAATTTAAAATACGCTTACTTGGATGATAGCAAAAGTTTTCCAGTAATTATATATGCATCCCTTGCTGATGAGCAAGAGGAGAAGTTGTTATCTGTTCTCAAGAAGCATAAGAAGGCTATAGACTAGACCCTGGCAGACATTCCTGGTATTAGCCAATCCACATGTATGCATCGAATAAATTTAGAGGATGGAGCTAAACCAGTAAGACAACCACAAAGAAGACTCAACCCGGTGATTCTTGATGTAGTGAAGAAAGAGATAACCAAGCTTTTGCAAGCTGGAATCATTTATCCTATCTCCGACAGCCAATAGGTGAGTTCCGTCCAGGTAGTCCCGAAGAAAACCGGCCTCGCCGTGATCAAAAATAAGAAGGAAGTGTTGATTCCTACTCGGGTGCAGAACAGTTGGAGAGTCTGCATCGACTATAGGAGGCTGAACCAGGTTACCAAAAAGGACCATTTCCCCCTGCCATTCATTGACCAGATGCTTGAACGCCTGGCAAGTAAATCTCACTACTGTTTCCTTGATGGTTTTTCTGGTTATATGCAAATCACTATTGCTCCTGAGGATCAGGAAAAAACCACATTCACCTGCCCCTTCGGCACTTTTGCCTATAGGAGGATGCCTTTCGGCCTATGCAATGCCTCTGGTACCTTCCAGCGGTGCATGATCAATATTTTCAGTGAATTTTTAGAAAATTGCATAGAGGTGTTTATGGATGATTTCCCTGTATATGGATCCTCTTTTGATGTCTGTTTCGATAGTCTGGAAAAGGTTTTGAATGGATGCATTGAAACTAACCTTGTTCTAAATTTTGAAAAATGTCATTTTATGGTTGAGCAAGGTATAGTTTTAGGCCACATTATTTCCAATAAGGGCATTGAAGTAGATCCTGCAAAAATTTATGTTATATCACAATTGCCTTACCCCTCTTGTGTGCGAGAGGTGTGATCTTTTCTTGGTCATGCAGGATTCTACAGGCTCTTTATAAGAGATTTTAGCAAAGTAGCCCTCCCACTATCCAACTTGTTGCAAAAGGAAGTGGAGTTTGACTTTAATGATAAATGCAGATACTCTTTTGATTGCCTCAAAAGAGCACTGACTACCACCCCCATCATCCAGGCACCCGACTGGATAGCCCCTTTTGAGCTTATGTGTGATGCATCAAATTATGCATTGGGGGATGTCCTTGCTCAGAAAATTGATAAATTGCCCAGGGTGATATATTATGCTTCTAGGACTTTTGATGCTACCCAAGCGAATTATACAACTACTAAGAAAGAGCTACTAGCCATAGTTTTTGCTCTTGAAAATTTTCGATCTTATTTGCTTGGTACCCGCATTATTGTTTATACTGACCATGCAGCTCTAAAGTACTTGTTGAAGAAGGATGATTCTAAGCCTAGGTTGATCCGATGGATGCTCTGGCTCCAAGAGTTTGACTTGGAGATCCGTGATAGGAGCGAAGCACAAAATTTAGTTGCTGATCATTTGAGTCGGATCGAACGTGTGTCTGATGCAGATTCCCCCATTCAGGATGATTTCCCGGATGATCTTTTGTATATACTGTATAGTATTTCTGATTCTCTTTCTACTCCCTGGTTTGCTAACATTGTCAATTATTTAGTTGCTTCTGTTTTTCCTCCCTTAGCATCTAAGGCCCAAAAAGATAAAATTAAAAGTGATGCTAAGCATTTTATTTGGGATGACCCCTACTTGTGGAAATTGTGCAGTGACCAGGTCATTAGACGGTGCATTCCAGATCATGAGACTGACTCAGTCCTGCAGTTTTGTCATTCTTCCGCACCGGGAGGTCATCTGGGTGTTCAAAGGACAGCTCGCAAAGTGCTTGATTGTGGCTTTTATTGGACCACCATCTTTAAAGATGCGTGGAAGATTTACAGCACTTGTGAGCAGTGTCAGAGAGCAGGAAGTACACTTACATGGCAACAACAAATGCCTCAGCAACCTATGCTATTCTGTGAGGTGTTTGATGTCTGGGGTATAGATTTCATGGGCCCTTTTCCTGTCTCTTTTGGTTATGTTTACATTCTCCTTGCAGTTGACTATGTTTCAAAATGGGTGGAAGCCAAGCCCACTAGAACTAATGATGCTAAGGTTGTTGCAGATTTTGTCAGATCTAATCTGTTTTGCAGGTTTGGAGTACCTAAAGCAATCGTTAGTGATGGAGGAACCCATTTTTGCAACAGAACAATGCATGCCTTGCTTAAAAAGTACGGGGTTGTACACAGGGTATCCACACCATACCACCCCCAAACCAATGGACAGGCAGAAATTTCTAACAGGGAGATCAAGAGAATTTTAGAGAAGATTGTGCAGCCAAGCAGGAAAGATTGGAGTACCAGGCTTGATGATGCTCTTTGGGCACATCGGACTGCCTACAAAGCACCCATAGGAATGTCTCCTTATCGGGTTGTCTTTGGAAAGGCATGTCATCTTCCAGTGGAGATTGAGCACAAAGCATACTGGGCAGTGAAGGCTTGCAACTTCTCTATGGATCAAGCTGGTGAGGAAAGAAAGTTGCAGCTGAGTAAGTTAGATGAGATCCGCCTAGAAGCTTACGAGAATGCCAAGTTCTATAAAGAAAAGACCAAGAAGTTCCATGATAGCATGATAATTAAGGACTTCATGGTTGGGCAAAAAGTGTTATTATATAATTCTAGGCTTGGGCCCATGAGTGGTAAGTTGAGGTCTAAGTGGATTGGCCCTTTTGTTGTTACTAATGTTTTTCCTTATGGTACAGTTGAGATCAAAAGCGACTCCACAAACAAGAGCTTGAAGGTCAACGGACACCGACTTAAGCCATTCCTCACAAACCCTTCTTTAATGGACGTAGTGGTGGAAGAGACTTCCTTACTCCACCCTACTCTTCCTCCACCATGACTTAGGGAGTTCTTCTTTTCCTATCTCCTTCTTTGCTTTTATTACACTTGTCCGATTCTATTTAATGGTTTAATTGTTTTTAATCTTTTAATTGTCCTACATTGAGGACAATGTGTTGGTTAAGTATGGGGGGGAGTGTTATTTGGTTTTGCTAGTTTTGTCGGTTTTGTTAATTTGTTAGTTGTGTTAATTTGTTAATGTTGTTAGTTTCGTTGGGTTTCAAGTTTAATATTTTGGGTCAATTCTGTGTGCATGTACGACTTTCATGTTTTTCTTTGAATTATAGGATATGTTTAAGAAATGGGTAATTGTTTCAAAAAAAATGCCTCTTGACATTTTGTGATTTAAATCCTTGTTTTTGCCCCATTGATTGCTTGCACAATAGCCTTGGCTTGATTCTTGTTGATGCTTCCTAATTCACATGCATATTTGGAAATGATTGAGGCAATTTTGTTCTTATAAGCTTCTAGCCATATGGACTTACCTTGAATTAATTCCTTTGTTAACCCTTTTGAGCCTTGTTTCCCTTTCCTTGTTTTGAAGCTCACTACAAGCCTTAAGTGAAAAACCATGATATCACCATATCCTTAAGGAATATTGGAGCTTTGGAATTGTTTTGGGAATAAGTGTGGGGGGTTTTTTGTTTCATTGGATAACATGTTTTGTTGGCTATGCTTCATGATGTATTTTGGGCTATACTTGATGTACATTGTATATTGGTTAAATGTTGGACATGCTGAATGAGATGTTGTTTCTCAAATGCTGCAGAGTTAAAAAAAATTCGAAAAAGAAAAAGAAAAACAATAAAGTTGAGTGAATAAGACCTTAAATGGAAAAAGAATTATGAGACTCTTGGTTCTACTCTTTATGTTTAAATTTTATCTTTAGTTCTTATTTTTATTTTTTTTCTTAATATGCACTTATTCCCCATTGCTCCTCTATTCCTTTGGGATTTAGCCACTTATTCCATATTTTTCCATACCTTGTCCTTGGCCCCATTACAACCTAAAAATACCTTTCGATCCTCATGTGCTTGTGTTTATGGGTTGATTGTCAATTTTAGAATCTTGCCAAGTTTATGTGGTGTTGATTTTCATGGGTGCTTTGAGGGTAAATAGTAGCCTAGACACTTGAGAGATAGAACATATATCTTGTGAGGCTTTATCACTTTTCATTCTTGAGCTGATTAACTATTTTGCCATGATTGGGTTGCTTGGATGATTTTCATGAATGTCTAGACTTTTTGGATCTCCTTATGTTAGATGTTAGATGTTACCTGTCGCAACCTACCCTTTTGCAGGCGAGCGACACGAGGCTCACGGGTGCGTCTTCCAAAGGAGGAAAATGCGCGGAGTCGCCACCAATGTTTATTTGTGGAAAACGTCGGAAAAACATAAGGAAACTGGTCATGAAGAATATTCCAGATTCGGGAGTTGTATTTACGTTTGAGGAAGGTATTAGCACCTCTCACGTTTGTCCCAAAGGACAACAGCCTTAAATTAGAATTGTGTAAAATTGTGTATCTAAACTTTTATTTCTTTTTATTTTTGAGGTCGACAAAAGCGGGGCTCTTGCTCCTACGTACCCTCCATCAAAGAGGAAATCAGACCTACGTAGTTCTTTCTAAAGGGCAAATCAAGCGATTCTTTTTACTTGGAAAGAGGTCCTTTTAAGGCGTTGGACCTTAAAATGACCCATTTTTACATGGTGGGAAAAACTGAGGTATCGAACCTTAAAATCCTTTTTAGTGATTTTTTGCGGACGAGCTTGACTTTGCGAGTTGATTTTAGCCTTAGTTTCACTTTAGTTATTAGTCAATTCAATTCAGAAAGAGAAATCCCAAAGAGAAACGTCCGATTGATTTTTTTGTTTATTTTACTAAAAGATATTATTTTATTATTATATTATTATTTTACCTCTTTTTGGTTTCCAACGTGGTTACGGCATGGCCGAACGATCGGATTTCATTTTAACAGAAATTAATGGATATTACAATTCAAATGATCGGTGGAAATTTATTTTATTTTTTTATTAGGCGAGAAAATGACTTAAGTAAATGACTAAAGCACGTCAAAAGGGGGTACGGAAAGTAAACAAAACGAGAATAAAAGTACGTGAAACAAGTGGAGACCACTAAGGGTAAATAGAATGAATTGAAAAGTTCGATTTCGGGAACTTACCGGTTGAAGACCGAAGAACAACGAAGAATGAACGACGAACACCGAAGAACGGTTGAAAATCTTCGCGAAATCACCCAAGGAAACGATACGGAAACGTTACGGAAGCACCTCGGCTTGGATTTTCTTCACGGAAACAATTTTCCTCACCAATTTTAAGTGATTATGAAGTACCAGAAGGGCTGAACCCCTTTCACCTTCACTCATCCCTCTATTTATAGGAAAATAGGGGAGGAGCTTGCCACCCAGCTCGCCCAGGTGAGCCAAGTTACTTCCTCCAGAAGCAACCGCCTTCTGGAGGAACATCCTGGAAGGCCCAAGTGGGCCTGGTTGCTATTTGCACCCCTTTTTTACTATATACACCCCCCTTATGCTTTTTTGGTGATTCTTTTCCGTAATGTTACGAAACTTTACGAATTTCGTAACGATACTTGTTTCCTTTCCGTAAGGTTATGGAACCTTACAGGTCATGTAATTACTCCTTTTTTAGCTTTCTGAATGTTATGGAAACTCACGAATTGCGTAACAATGCTTCCTTTTGATTTCCAGCATGTTACGAAATTTCACGGATTGCGTAACAATGCTTCCTTTTGATTTTCGACATGTCTCGGAACTTCACGTATTGTGCAACAAAGGGTGCCAAGTACCTCGAAGCGGTCAACCAAAGGTTGCATGCCATCAAACAATAGTCCCCGGACGAAATTAGGATATGACATTACCCATTCCTTTCATTCCTTGATGTTCATTGAGAAATATGTGAATGTTTTTGTTTGTCTCTCTTTGATATCCTTGGATTTTGTTCTTTGTTTCATTTTGCCCAGGAGTGCAAAAGGCTAAGTATGGGGGGTTTTGATGTGCCATCATTTTCTTCTATTTCTTAAACCCTTTTTGCACCATTTTAATTACTGATTAGTCTTAATTGTCAAATTAATTAGGCAGTTTTATTATTTGGGCTCATTTAGCTAATTTGATGTTTTTAATCTAATTTCAGGAATTAATGAAACATTGGGCTTAATCCGGATTTTGGTTGTGGACTTGAAGAGGGCAAATAAAGCAGCGCTTACCTTAGTTAATTTCTAATTAGGAGATTGCAATTTTATTATGTGGTTCAATGTTTATTTCGTTTTGGGCTAGAATAATGTAATAGGGCCCAGTGACTTTGAGTGACTCTTTTAAATAACAGCCTTGGGATTCGTGCAAGGCTATTCTGTTATACTATTATTCAGACCATAGGGTTTATGGTTTTATGTTTTCTGTTCTAATGCTACTGTTCACGTATTACAATCTTCCATTTTCTGCTTCTAATTACAATTTCGTTCTTGTTTCTTCTTCTGCCTTTAGTTTCATTTACGTTTTTTGTTCTTAGTTTCATTTACGTTTTATGCTCTTATCTTTATTTACATTTCTGCTCCTAGTTTCATTTATGTTCTCCATTTTCGTTGAAATTATGGAAGGCTAATTTTCTGGTGTTGTTTCCTTCTGAGAACAGAGGTTAACTCTCTTCGAGGTTCTGTTTATAATGTAGCTTCCTGGCAGTTTTCCCTTCACCAATTAACCAACATTCGTTAATATTAATCTGTGCACACTTCATGTTTGATTAATTGCCTCTGAGCCTAACTTTCATTCATGCTTAATGGACGAAGGGTTAATTGGTGTATGTGTTGCCTAATCACGTATTAACAGCCCTAAGTTGGTTTTCGCTTAGTAAATTAAAATAGGGTTGGATTAAGTGGTTAACTGTTAGGGACGAATTCTCCATAACCTAGGACAAGAGAGTGGCTTCTGAATCAGAGGAAACAACCCTTTTTTAATACTATTAATTTCGCATTCTAGTTCTCTTGTTCTTTATTTCACAAAACAAACAACCCCCCCCCCCCAATCGTTACTGTTACTACAAGTATATTATGAACATTTGGTTTATCATTGCTCGTTGGGAAACGACCTAGGATCACTTCCTAGTTACTGCATTTTAATATTTATTTGATTCGGGTACGGCATCGATCAGTTACAAACCTGGTTTGCTCTGTCGCAGTACGAGGATCCCATAAGCGCCTTGTTTAAATTTACCTAGTGTAGTACCATCAATGCTTACCTCTTCAAGTTTGAAGACCTTGCCAACCGCACCATTGGCCTTCCCCCACCATTCCTTTAAGTTGCTTTATCTCGGGCTTGACTCTTGAGATTCTTTGCGAGGTTCAAACCTTGCAACCTCTGACTTTGGTTCAAGCCGTAGGATTAACGTGTCTTCAAGAGGAGAAGTTCCATTGCTAGTGGTGCCTTTATCCCCTTCACTTTTGTTGTCACCTCCGTTGCAACCTTCTCCACCTCTCCTGATCAAGAGCTTGTCATTGGAGGAGTTGGCTTTGCGGCGGGAACGTGACCTTTTCTTCAACTGTGATGAAAAGTTTCATCGCGGCCACCGGTGCGCCTCTAAGGTCTTGTTTGTGGAAGCAAAGCTTCCAAGCTTATTTTGATGATGCCAAAGAGTCATTCAATCAAGAATCAAGATTCAAGTGAAGATTCAAGAGAAGACTCAAGATATACAAGAACCTCAAGAAAAACATCAAGATAAGTATAAAAAGATTTTTTTCAAAGAAAAGATTGAATAGCACAACTTGTCCAAAAGAATTTTTCAAAGAAAAATCTTTTACCAGAGTTTTTACTTTCTGGTAATCAATTACCATAAGGTAGTAATCGATTACCAGAAGCCCAAAATAGTTTTATAACTGTTTTACAAAGTAGTAATCGATTACCATGGGCGTGTAATCGATTACCAATTTTTTTGAAAATTGAATTTCAAATTTCAAAAGTCACAACTTATGATAAAATATTTTCAAAATAGTGTAATCGATTACACAACTTTTGTAATCAATTACTAGTGGTTTTGAACGTTGTATTTCAAACCTCAACATGAAGAGTCACAACTTTTGATAAAGTAAATTGTGTAATCGATTACACCATTATGGTAATCGATTACCAGTGACTGTTTTTGAAAAGTAAATTGCCAAGAGTCCCAATTTTTAAAGTGACTAGTTTTTGAAGAATTTGCCAAGAGTCACAAATTTTAAAGTGACTTATTTTGAAGAGAGTCACAACTTTTAAAGTGACTTGTTTTGAAGAGAGTCACAACTTTTAAAGTGACTAGTTTTAAAGAGAGTCACAACTTTTAAAGTGACTAGTTTTGAACAAATTGCCAAGAGTCATAACTTTAACATGATTTCTTCAAGAGCCATCAAATGGCTATAAATATGTGACCATGGCACGAATTTGAACATTGATTCATTCAAACCATATTTCTCAACTTCTTTCTAAGAGTTTTTGTTCAAAACTTTCTTTGTCAAGAAAATTTCATTGGGCAAAAACTTGTGCTATTCTATTTTCTTCCTCTCCTTCATTCTTACAAAAAGCTTTTCAAGAGACCGACTCTTGGTGACTGTTTTCAAGAGAAGGTCTTATTGGTTAAACACTAGACTCAAAAGACTAATCGCTTTTGGGTTCATTGCAAGAAGCGGATTTGCTTCATGGTTGATCACTGGACTCAAAAGACTAACTGCTTTTGGGTTCATTGCAAGAAGTGGGTATAACTTCTTGGTTGTAATCACTAAACACAAAGAAGGGGATTCCTTTGTGGTTCATTGCTTGTAAAGGATTTTACAAGGATAGTGGAAATCTCAAGCGGGTTGCTTGGGGACTGGATGTAGGCACGGGTTGTGGCCGAACCAGGATAAATCTGGTTTTGCATTCTTTCTTCCCTTATCTCTTTTACTTTTTGTTGTCTTTACATTTTCGTAGGTTATTTTCCTTCATTTATTATTTCAGTAACTTGTTAACAAAGAAATAATTGAATCTAGGGAATAATTAAGAAAGGGAAATTTTCTATTAGAAATAGTCAACGAAATCTTAATTCAACTCCTCCCTTCTTAATATTTCTGACGCCACTTGTCCAACATTGTTGTTGATTGTAGATGAAGAAGAGGGTTTCTCTTTAGATAACCCTAAATTGGGCATGTCACCTAAACTGCTTGACCCACCCACGAAAACCTTCGGCCTAAATTAGTTTACACACTTTGGAGGGTCACCTTGCTCTTGAAACATTGCGATTGTTGGGCCTGATTGCAGAGCAATAGGTAGTGATCTTGGTTGATGGGGGTAGTACCCACAACTTTGTTCAAGAATACCTAGTGCAAAGTTTGGGCCTCCATACTCGCACCATGCCCTCTCTACGAGTCCTAGTTGGAAATGGCCATCAACTTCATTGTCACTTAGTGTGCGAAGCTGTTTCGATACATGTTCAAGGGGTAACCTCAATCACAACCTAACCCAAGGCACAAGCTCGTAAGGAAGGTCACCACCCCGAGTTACTTGAAGGACTGCGCTTAACGAATTGTAGCTAAGTTGGCATTGGTGTTGTAGTGTTGTAGTGGTTAGCCTTGTCTGCCATTTCTATTGATTCCATTTTCCATTTTTTGTTAAGATCCTTGTTGACACAAGGTTACAAATTTTGTTATAGGAATTACCACCATATATAGTCTACTTATGGAATAAGGCGGATATATGAAAAATTACCTTTATCCAATTTCGTGCTTTGGAGGTTTCTGGCCTTCGAAGTCTAGGCTCATTTCCTTGTTTTCCTTGCTCCTAACACATTCACATATCACATCATGGGAATTTTTATCATTTGAGTCATTAAGTATATTATGATCGTCAACATATTCATGGTCAACATTGTGTCGTAAAATGTTTGAAACATATTTTACTTCAAATTAAATTTCAATCATGTCGCAAATATTTATAAAGTCACTCGAAAATAAATATAAAATTTTCGATGATTAAAATGTACCATTTTCATTTATCTACTCGTACGTATTACTTCTTAATAGTTCTTCTTGAACATCAAATTGAGAACGAAGTGTATGTCCTTCAATATATACTGAAATTTGATAATTAATTATATTGAGTTGTATAATATATAATTCAAATGTTATCCATAATTAAGAATATAACTAAAAAACCATTAAAAATAAAATATGTCAAGATTAAATATATACAAGCCCAATCCAATTAAATTTTAGAGGGGGAGGTGAGCATTTGCTTACTACACCCCATTGTCACATCATATAGTCACACTTTGTGCATGTCCTTCATACTTTACATGCCTCATGACACCTAAGCACACTTAGTGGAGAATCTTGGAATTGATCTTGGATTAGTGGGCTGCACCATAACAAAAATTCACTAATCATAATTAGTGAAATTTTGGCTCCAAAGTTTGGCTCCACAAATTCAATTTCAAATTCAAGTGAAATTTGAATTGAAATTCAAATTTCCCTCCAATTTTGTGTGACACTTAGGCTATAAATAGAGGTCATGTGTGTGCATTTTTTTGAACTTTGATCATTTGAATATTAAACTTCAGATTTCATAGCTCTTTTAGAGCATAAAATTTCGTGCTCTTCTCTTCCTCTCCCTTCATTCATCTCCTTCTTCCTCCAAGCTCTTATCCATGGCCTCCTATGGTGGTGAGCTTCTTCTAGACTCATCTTCTCCTTGAAGTGGCGTCTCCTCTCTCTCTTCCTTCTCCATTCCGCTGCCATTCATCTTCCAAGAAGCAAAGGAATCCATTGATGAAGAAGATCTTAGGCATACAAGCTCCAATGGAGCTTACATCATGTGGTATCAAGAGCATCTTCGTCTAGGTGATGTTCCTTTGCTTCCTCTATCTTTTTGTTCGATGAATTCTCTTTAATTCCTTGTTCTTCATCTTATTCTCCATGTATATCCTCCATTGTCTTGTGGTTTGGTGCTGTTTAGATTAGATTCCAAAAAAAAAATAAACCGATTAAATCTTAGATCTGCACTTGTTCTTGCATTTCTATGGTTCAAATTTTGTAGACCTACTCTTGAATCATGTTTTTGTGTTGAATTTAGGTTCTATCATTTTTCATTCATAATATTCTGGTTCTGAACCTTAGATCTCAATTTTCTTCCAAAATATTGATTAGAAAAAAAACACAAAAATCTAAGTGTAAATCACTTAATCCATGTTGTCTTAGAGTCATGTTTAGTCATAGTAATTGTCACATTATGTTCTAAGTTTGTGTTGAATTTTTATTTTGTTGATTGAATTCTAGATACATTTGTTCATGTATTCTTGTCATTCTTAGCTTATCTTTTGAATTTTGAGTCTAATTCATGCATTTTATTTAGTTCACAACATGTTCTAAATCAATTCCTAGAAGTAGTCTTGTTGTTGAACTCTTTTTTTTGTTTTCTAAGTTTCCTACATGATGCCTATGATCAAGTTGAGTTGTGGTGCTGAGTTGTGGCTGGATTTGTGAATCAAATAATTCTTAAGCTCTTTTGAATTGTGTTATTCAAGATAATTGAGCATAAGCAAACACAAATTGTAACTATCCAAGCCTTAAGCAACATAAACACTACTCTTGATTTCTAGGTTGAAATCGCTGATGCTGGCAACTTGAACATACGAACTTGTATAAATTACTAGGAATTGGTCACTACATGTTTTGAGCTGAAATTTTTACTGAATTTTCTAGACATCTGGAAAAAAATTATAAAAAAAAAGAACCAAGTGATTTGGATTAAAGGAAAAAATAAGAAAAACCACACAAGTTGGAAGAAAAATCAGTGTCCAGGAAAAAATAAAGTGAAAGGGAAATGTGCTTGTTGTTTTGGCTCAAAATTTGTTCAATAATTGGTGCCTATTTTATACCAATCCTAGTTCTGAAACTTCAATTGAAAATTATTGTGAAAACAAGTGCCAAAACTAGAGGTTTCTTGAGTCTTTTTTTCCTTTTTTTTTTTTGGTTTTTCTACTCTACTCTAGAGCCATTCTAGGTTTCTCTTTGAGTCCTAGCTTGCTTTTGTGTGCTTTTCATTGCTTTAATTGTTGAATAATCCTTGAAAAATTGTCTTGTTAAAACTCTATTGGTTTAGCTTTCATTTCATTTTTTTGTCTTTGGTTATTGCTTGTCTCTTTGTTTCCTTGCTTGTGAGTTGCCATATAGGGAATTGGAAAGGAGGATTGGTGGCATACCTTGAAGAATTTGAGTCAAGAAGCTAGGGGCCAACCACCTTAAGAGCTATTGGACTAAGAAGCACTCCAAATTGAGTGAAACACCAAAGAGAGAATAGCTAGCACAATTAAGTATTTTTTTTTGTAATTTTGTAATTGGCAATTTGCTTTGCTTTCAAATTTTGTAACAAAAAGACCTTTCATTGGAAGTAAATTGGGAGCCTCCAATAGGTCACCCTACTTTCATTTGTGTGTAATAATTTTAGGCAATTTTCCCTTAGGATAGTGAGTGTTTTGTTGGGAACCTTAAATGAGGTCATCCAAACACTCTTAGGATCCGCCTAGTTTGCATTTCTTGCACTTTAATTTCTTGTTTACTTTCATAGCTTATTTCCTTTACTCTCCATTGTCAAACCGCCTAAGTAGCTTTCCTTTTACCAATTAGTTTTTACCTTATCTTTCACACCTCTTTTAGTGTTTATTTTGGCTAGTTTCAACCATAGTTTCTTTTACCTTTTATTTTCAAACCCCCAACAAGAAAGAACCATAACTTAGGAACCAACATGAGTCTTCATTCTTCATCTAGTGTTAATGGTGAAGGTTCGACTCCTAAGGACTCCTTGTATAGGATATTAGATGAGTTGAGATCCCTTAAGTTGTGGAAAGAAAAACAAGAGAGAAAAGAAAAAGGTAAAAAAAGAGTGGAAGAAATAAGTCAAGATGAAAGAGAGAAAATAAGAGACGAAGAAAGAATAAAAATAATGAAAGAAATGAAAAGAGAAAAACATCACTCCCAAAGAAAAGAAAAGGATAGAAGGCCTCAAGAGGTTGACATTAGCCTCCCATATTTCCATGGAAAAGATAATGTTGAGGCCTACTTAAATTGGGAAATGAAGGTTGAGCAACTCTTTGCTTGCCATCATATTAGCGAAGAGAGAAAAGTTCCATTGGCTACCCTTAGCTTTCAAGGGTATGCCCTCTATTGGTGGACTTCCCTTGTTAGGGAACGACTTCCCTTGTTAGGGAACGAAGGATTCATGGGGATCCTCCAGTAGAGTATTGGAATGATCTTAAGAGTGCCCTTAGGAAGAGGCACATTCCTTCCTACTATGAAAGGGAGCTTATGGACAAGCTCCAAAGGCTTAGACAAGGGAGTATGAGTGTTGAAGAATATAGACAACAAATGGAACTTCTCCTTTTAAGAGCTGGACTTAGGGAGGAGGAAAGAACAAGCATAGCTAGGTTCCTTAGTGGGCTTAATATGGAAGTGAGGGACAAGGTTGAACTCCTTCCATATAAGGACCTAGATGAGCTAGTCCAACTTTGTATAAGAGTGGAGCAACAACTTAAAAGAAAGCCTTCTTCAAAATCTTATGGCTCTCACTCTTATCCAAGGAAGGAGCAAGCCCATGGAATTTTAGGGGCTGCACCTTCAAAACCCAAGGAAGATAAGGGTAAGACCATATAGAAATACACCCCTAAGACTAGTTCCCAAGAAAGGACTAGCAACATTAAATGCTTCAAATGTCTTGGGATAGGTCACATTGCCTCTCAATGCCCCACAAAGAAAACCATGATCATGAGGGGTCAAGACATTTATAGTAGTCAAGAGGAGACTACTTCTTGCCCTTCCTCTAGTGGAAGTGAAGATGAAGTAAGGGGTGAAGAGTCTAGTGAGGAAGTCTACCCCCATGAAGAAGGTGACCTCTTACTGGTTAGAAGGCTCCTGTAGAAGCAAATGACTTTGATGTTTTCATGATGATCATGATGATTTGATGCAAATGATGCAAATGCGTTTTTCAAGTTTAAATTCAAGACAATGATTCAAGAATACAAGACACAAACATCAAGATGATCACTAGTACATTAGGAAGGAAATTCCTAATTGATATAGCAAAAGGTTTGGCCAAGTAATGTATGTTAAAAAGTGTTTTTCAAGAGATTTACCCTCTGGTAATCGATTACCAGTGGCAAAAAATGTTTACAACAGCTATTAAAAATTTGAATTCAAATTTTAGACTGTGTAATCGATTACATCATATTGGTAATCGATTACCAGCTGTTAATAAACATTTTAATTCAAATTTTAAAACCTGTAATCAATTACACAAATCCTGTAATCGATTACCAGAGGAGATTTTCAGAAAAATATTTCTAAGAGTCACATCTTCTCAAATGGTTTTTACATGACCACCAAAGGTCTATATATATGTGATTTAAAACACGAATTTGTTAAGAGTTTTTCATAACAACAAGTCTTATTCTCTCTAAGAGCAAAAACATTTTATCCTCTTAAGAATTCCTTGGCCAATACACTTGCAATTCAATAAGGAATCAATTGAGTGCTCAGATTGTAAAATCTATATCTTTCAAGAGAGATTCATTCTTCTCTTCTTTCTAAATTATCTAAGGGATTAAGAGATCGAGGGTCTCTTGTTGTAAAAGAATTCTGAACACAAAGGAAGGATTGTCCTTGTGTGTTCAGAACTTGGAAAAGGATTTTACAAGATAGTGGAACTCTCAAGCGGGTTGCTTGGGGACTGGACGTAGGCACAAGGATGTGGCCGAACCAGTATAAATCCGAGTTTGCACTTTTTCTTCCCTTAAACTCTTTTATTTATTATTGCTTTATATTTATATTCAGATTGTTCTATTTGAATCATTATTTAAGAGTTCATTTTTAAGGGAATTTGTAACTTGCATAGAAAGTGAAATAGAATTTTAATTGGGGAAATAGTTTGCAATATCTTAATTAAACCCCCCTTCTTAAGATATCTGAGGCCACTTGTCTAACAAGTGGTATCAGAGCTTCATTCTTGTATAAAGTTTAGAAGCTTCAAGAAAAATGGCCTCAGCAAACTTCTTATTTCCAAAAGGAAATTCAATCAATAGACCTTCAATCTTTAATGGAGAGGGTTACCACTACTGGAAAACCCGAATGCAAATTTTTATTGAGGCAATAGACTTAAATATTTAGGAAGCCATAGAAATAGGGCCTTATATACCCACCACAGTAGAAAGAACCACAATAGATGGGAGCACAACAAGTGAAAGCATAACAATAGAAAAACCTAGAATAGATGGTCTGAAGAGGATAGAAGACGAGCACAATATAATTTAAAAGCCAAAAACATAATTACATTTGCCCTGGGAATGGATGAATATTTCAGGGTTTCAAATTGTAAGAGTGCTAAGGAAATGTGGAACACTCTACAATTAACACATGAAGGTACGGCAGATGTTAAAAGATCTAGGATAAACACATTAACTCATGAATATGAACTATTTAGGATGAATGCAAATGAAAGCATTCAAGACATGCAAAAGAGGTTCACACATATAATAAATCATCTTGCAGCCTTAGGGAAAGAGTTTCAAAATGAAGATCTCATAAAAAAAGTATTAAGATGCTTAAGCAGAGAATGGCAACCTAAAGTAACAGCCATTACTGAATCAAGAGATTTATCTAACATGACTCTTGCTACTCTATTTGGAAAGTTACAGGAACACGAAATGGAATTGTTGAGATTAAATCAACATGAAGAAAATGACAAGAAAAAGAAGGGAATTGCTCTTAAAGCCTCATCTTCAAAGCATGATGTTAGTCGCATGATGTTATGCCCTAATGTCACATCAGTGAGGTAAAATGAAATAGACTAACATCATGCGATTAATATAAAGACTTATGCCCTAATGTCACATCTTATCAAAGCATTGTGTCTCGACGTCCTTTCAGCACAAGGTTCCTTAAAAAGCAATTCACCTAGTCATATACTCCCCCGAACACAAAGTTCAAGATCATCACAGGATCCAAACACAAATAGCACACAGGGAGTGAGTTATCACATTCCTAACTAATAGAGAAGCAAGACAACTAGATATACATATCATATAAACAAAATAAAACTTGCTTCGACATAACTCATGTAATTCCACCACTTTGTCATTCAAAATTCACTTTTCAATCATCAATCACATTACACAAGAATCACACACTCTGGTCAAGACATAATAACACATCAATTTCATAATAAACAATTAGCAAGCGTATGCAATAGTTATGCTAAGACTCAAGCCTATATGCAATGTGGTACCATATCAGTGAAAAACCACCCTTAGGCGCTTAGGAGTACATAACAAGACACACCATACAATGGGTATGTCAAGTCACTCCCACTAAGTAAAATCATAGGGAGACCAGTCAAGGTTACGCTATGTGAGATTGGCACAAGCTTAAAGGAGCACTCAAACCGGGTGACCCCCAAGGCCTATATTCCGAAGAGTCCGTCAGGGCCTCTCCTTCCTGATTCAGGTCCAACCCCTAAAATAACTTTTTTTGCATGCAGACACTGCTCATGAATTATACAATACCCACGACCTCACACTCGTGTTTTAAACATGTTTAACACAATTGCGCTATGTAACACCCTAAGATATTATAAGTTATAAATCAATGTTTAATTGTATTTATTGTGTTGTTTGACTATATGATAGACTTGAATGAGTTGAAGTATGCCTTGAACTAGTCATGTGTGAATTTCTTGATATGGATGTTGAATTATGTGGAGTTTTGTTGAGCTAAGTTGAAAGTATGAGATTTTAGATTTTACCAAAACCTAGTTGGATGAAATCGCGATACCGGATTCGTTAACCGTTGGATCGTCTTCAAATTTTGTCTGGACATCCCTAAGATAAGTTTCTACAGTATGACCATTGGGGTCTTGAAAATAATAACTTTTGGTCTCCCTCTAAGCGATAAAGGCACGCTAAGCGCAATTCCAACCGAGGGGAATTGCGCTGAGCGGCCCAAAGCTGCGCTAAGCCCAATTCCAACCAAGAGGAAGTGCGCTGAGCGCCTAGAGGGGGCTGCGCTAAGCCTAAATCCTTGCGCTAAGCGCAATAAGTGGGCTTCGGCTTAGCAAGACAGGCCCGCTAAGCAAAAGTTGCAGGTTATAAATACGTCCTTAGCGTGAAAAACACGATTTTCACTCTCCTTTTCCCCCAAAAATGTCTCCCAAACCCTAAAACCTTATTTTCCACCACCCAAGACCATCGATGGCCGCTATGAGCCACCGTTACTTGTCGTTGGACCCCCACACCAAGAGGAACACTTTAATCAGAGCGGAATCCTCAGAATCCTCCTTGAAGATTCGATGGAGAAAATCCTTCAATCCTCCCTTTCATAGTTTCTCTGAGGTAATCTTGACTTCTAAGCCTTCTCCTAACTAGTTTGAGTTCCTCTTAGTGTCTCTTATGTGTTGGGTACTGTAATAGGGTGTTTTTACACTTCCTTTGAAAAACCCTAGAGAATGAGACATTGTAAAAGTTATCTTTTTATAACCTTGAGGTTGTTTTTGCGGCATTCACTGAACTCCGATCGCATTGGCGTGATCGAAATTTCAAAAAGATGTTTCATTTCTGTAGAACCCGAAATACCCCTCAGCCCTTTATGTTTTGACAGTGGTATTTGACCCCAAATGTTACCTTTGACCTTGTTTGTGAAATCCATACTAAATTCCTTTCATTTTGGCGTAATAGAGACTTGCATTGGACCGACAAGTGCGAATGAGAGAGAGACCTCTAAGTGACGCAAGGAGGAACTGACGGAGAGCTCACGATAGGTGAGGGGAGTTATTATAAAATTTACCATTTTAACACCATAGTTAGGGTCAGGGAACCTAGCTATGAGAATATCTGTCTGTCCTTGTTGCATGCTGATTTTCTTTCAAGAAAAACTATGTTTTTAACGAATGGGATGCAATATATCTATTGTTGATGAATAGTATTATTGTTTATTAAACTTGTGTTGTTTGAAGACTTGGGGAGTGTGAACCTCAGGCATGGAAAATATATTTACATGCAGAACGCGACTCATTGTTGATGTTGCTATTGGTGACTTTAATTAATATGTGGTGATGTTGATATTTACGATGATATTGATTTGAGATGACGTTGTTAATGGTGATCATGTCAACATGAATTGATGTTATTGTTGATGATTATGTGAATATGAAATGAGGTTGTTGTTGTTGTTGATAACGTCATTGAGACGAGAAGATGTCTATGTTAAGAATGATGTGAAAATGGAATGTTGATTGATGTTGGAAATGCATTGGCATGTGCATGTTGTGTATGTTCATGGGGGGCAAAGTGCACTGACCTCCCATGGTCTTTGGCACTTGCTTTGGGCCACGTTCATACGTTGGATGTTGTGTATGTTCGTGGGGGGCGAAGTGCACTGACCTTCCATGGTCTTTGGCACTTGCTTTGAGCCACGTTCATACATCGTATGAAGTGTATGTTCATGGGGGGTGGAGTGCATTGACCTTGTTGGATGACCCATTCGTGGGGGACATGTGTGGTTAAAAAATCTAAGCATTTCTGAGGGGATGCTTAGGCACTTTAATTGGTCCATGGTCTTTGGCACTTGCTTTTGGCCATTTTCATAGCTCATACGACACGGGAAATAGAATAACTGTGGCAGAGTGTACTTTGTATTGAGGGGGCTTGTCACTTGATAGGGAACTCCTTTGGGCCCCAGGCTGATCATCTATGGAGGGGGCAGTTACGTGCACAACCAGGTGGTCTCGACGAACTCTGCATGGTTTCCTAAGTGAGAGTGTCATGTGGACACGCTTAGGCTATTTCCTGGGATTTGATTGTTGGTACGTACCACATTGCATCTGAGAGTTGAGTTAGGTGCATGCATCATTCTGTGCAGTCTTGATTGGATCCATGGATGGATGACGAGTAATTGTTGAATGTGGAGAATGAACAATTGTTGGATGTGAGCGTTGAATAAGGAATGTTGTGTAAGCTCATGATGTTTGCTTATGTTTTCTTGCTAATTGTGATTATTTGGATTTAACATTGGTTCTGTTTATAATGAATTCACCTTTGCAATTTTGTATCGTGTGGTTGATACATATGATGATCGCAAACCTTGTTCATGGGAGCAGAACGACAGCAGTGGGGTGCAGGGATGAGATTTTGTGGAGGAGCCACCAAGTCGACGTGATGACGTTGGGATTATTTTGGGGAGAGTTGTATTTTGTTAATTAACTCCTCCATAGTGGCTCATGATTTCTTTTGTCGGATTAAGGATGTAAATCATAGATTTAATTATATCTACGAACTGGTTTAATCTTTATTATGTATATGATGTGTATTGAACTACTATATTAATATTCATGTATTCGGTTAAACATTGGTGCGTGTTTGGGAACATATATATATATATATATATATATATATATATATATATATATATATAGTGAAATTCAAATTTACTATGATTTTCATAAGCAAAAATAATGGAGTTTTCATAAAAAAAAAAAAAAAGAAAAAGAATTTAATTTCTTGAGTTATTAGAGTGGTGATATCGTAGCGACAAGGCAGATCATTACACACTACAATTTAACACTGGTTCCTAAATAGGAAACCTACACGTTCTCTTTAACATTGGTTCCTAAATAGGAAACCTATAATTTCTCTTTAACACTGTGCATCAACACTTTTCTCAAGATAACACTGGTCGAGTTATTGTACAATTCACAGCTTACAATACAAGTAATGTCACATCAAGTGTTAACCACACACTTATTCACAGCCAAAACTCATTCTCAATTTCACATCTCATAGTGTCACAATCCACCATCACATGTTTACACGTATCTCACAAATTAGCACATGTTCAACTTTGCACTTATACTCAATCTCAATAACAATACTGTAATCTCAAAGCAACATGTTATTCCACAATTCATCACATATTTCATTTATAAACACTGCTCATGAATTATACAATACTCACGATCTCACACTCGTGTTTCAAATATGTTTAACACATTGCGCTACAATTTAACACTGGTTCACAAATAGGAAACCTACACTTTCTCTTTAACACTACGCATCAACACTTTTCTCAATATCAACACTGATCGGGTTATTGTATAATTCACAACTCACAACTCAATGCACACATCTTAATACACATGTACCTCAAATCTAACAATATTCTCAAACTCCAACACTTGAATAATTTTTGGAATCACACCATAACAACACTACAATATTATTTACATAAAATATTAATATAAATAAATATATAGCTATATTTATATATAAAAAAGCAGCAACATACATCATATTGGATCATGAATTTCAAAGTAAGCTTTCAATGTACCAATTCTAAATAATTATATGAACATTTTCCTATATATATAAGTATACATGAATTCATATATATTATCTAAGAATACAACAGACAGTCTACTAGAAATCTTTGGTCAATTTCAAATATAATAAACTATAAAAAAAACCTAAAATGCATGAAAAGGAGAAAATACAAAATCAATGTCTCACTCCCTCTTACGTTAAATCTCTACTTATTTAATTTCATCAATTCACACTAATTAGATAAAGGTTGAATTATAGGGTTCACAATCAATAGAAAAACACATCAATTTCATAGTAATTTCTCATTGGAACATCAACTAGTTCATCAAACCTATATAATTCACACTTATAATTATAAGGATAGAATCAAAAATTGCAAAAACACCTCAAAATCCTTTCCAATTGATACTCTAAGGATCCCTACACATGTTCTCACTAATCCCCAATTGTGAATAATTCATCCCTTACCTCGATGTAGTCACTAAAGCATTCTCCGTTATCAATTGTGGCATTTCTAGTGCTCTCTAGAGCTCTTCCTCCGGTTGCTCTATTAGAGTTCCTAGACGTTAGAGAGAAGGAGAAGGGATTGAAGCCTCCATTCCATGGTCCTACGTGCCATGCGTCTTTCTCCATCCACAGACATTATTTTTCAAATCCCAACGGTGAAGACGTGCGGATATGAATCTCGAAACACATATCAAAATTTTACAACAATCCAACGGTTAATGAGTTTGATATCATAGTTTTACCGAGCCAGATCTGAGTTTCTGCGGGAAAGGAAAAGTTACAATGCGAAGGGTACTTCTCTCAGCTGCGACATCATTTCGTAATTCCCAACTGTTAGAACACTCGAAATTAATTTTCAAACTTGGTGCTTAAATTTCACGACGATCCAACGCTAAATAAGTCCGAGATCGTTGTTTTTCTGAGATAGGTTTGGTGGTATGCGGGAAAAGAGAGAGTTTTGGGAGAAAGAGAAGAGAAAACGAAATTGAGAGAAAGAGGAGGCTGAGAAGCTATGCCAATTTGAAAACTGACCTAATATTTTATTATTTATAGCTAGGGTACTCACAACTTATTATTTACTCTATTTATTTATTTTTATATTTTATAAACACAAACTCTATTTTATTCTCTATCAAATGAATACCCTTTTTATTTTTTCTCAAACCATTATTTTAATAAAGTTATTTTTCCTTATTCATTTAATTACAAAAATCTCATCATTTTTTAAAACTCTATTTATTTATAAATAATAATTCTTTTTAAATTAGTTTACGAAAAATGGGATGTTACAACTCCAGTAGCCTTGATTATTGATGGTACCAGCCTTGTGCATATTCTTGACAGTGAACCTGAAGAATAGGTTTCTTGGATGGTGCTTACAATGTACTTTATTCCTTGCTGATTTTGGCTACTCCTTATGTTGATTTCAGTTATTTCAACTTGCAAGTAGATGTTCTGTTGTTCTATGTTGTCGTGTCGCTCCGCTGCAAAAGCCCTTGTGAAGAATAGAACATCTGACATGACACTAGCCATTGGAGATGGTAATTGATTTTTTGTTAGCCCTTATCATTCCCCTTCAAAAGTTTGATAGCAATAGAAAATATTGAGTAGTTTTTGGCTGGTCTGATTTATGTTTTGTGGTGTAATAAATTCCATTATGCATGTGTTACATTACAGGTGCTAATGATGTCCCAATGATTCAAATGGCTGATGTTGGAGTTGGCATCAGTGGACAAGAAGGTTGGCAAGCTGTAATGGCATCTGATTTTGCAATGGGGCAGTTTAGGTTTTTAGTTCCTCTCTTATTGATACATGGTCATTGGAACTACCAACAACTTGGTTACATGATATTGTACAATTTTTACATAAATGTTGTCCTTGTTCTTATCCTATTTTGGTAAGTTATAATCCAACAAATGTTTGTGTGTGTAGCTGCTTTTATCATACAACTTCAAATTATGCCACAAACTTCACCTTCAAAAGTTTTTGTTATTAGGTGGTGTGCTTTGAAGCCTGTATTTCATTCAACCAACCCTATGTTTTAAAAATAAATAAATGGCTTTTATGGTTCTTTTTTGGTGGCTTTTGACTTGTTCAATTTTCTCCTAAAGTATGATAATAATGATATTTTTCTCTTTTTGTCTGTTAGATGTTTTCTTCATATTTCAACATGTTAGTAATCTGTTATGTGTATGTGTTTTCTAGGTATGTACTCTTCACTGCCTTCACTTTGACAACTGCTATAAATGAATGGAGCTCCACGTTATAACTCAATAATCTATAGTTCATTGCCAACTATAATTGTTGGTATTCTCAACAAGGATCTTCGTAAAAGGACTCTCCTTAAGTATCCTCAACTTTATGGGGCAGGACAGAGACATGAGGCCTACAACAAGAAATTATTTTTGTTAACAATGTTAGATACTTTGTGGCAAAGCATGGTTATCTTCTGGGCACCTCTCTTTGCATATTGGAGTAGCACAATTGATGTGGCAAGCATTGGAGACCTTTGGACTTTAGGAGTTGTTATTTTGGTTAATTTACACTTGGCCATGGATGTCATAAGGTGGTATTGGGTGACACATGTTGTCATTAGGGGGTCCATTGTTGCAACTTTCATTAGTGTCATGATCATTGATTCTATCCCCAATCTTCCTGGCTACTTGTATGCATTATCCATTTCCTCCCATTCTTTTTCTTTATTTCATTTTTAATATTTTTACCATAAATCTAATGTCCTTGCATTCATGTAAGGAGGCATTTGGTAGGGAAGAAACTTTTAGTTTCCTAGGAATCTTAGGCTGGGAATCTAAGCTTCTCATGTTTGGTATCCATTTTAAAAAATTAACATTCCTAGAAAAGGATGTTCCCACAAATGTTTTTTAAACAGTTTTTCACAAAAAAAAAATCCAAGGGAAAAGATGGTAATCTTATTTTCCCAAGTTTAATTTTTCTTTTACTATAATAAAAATATCATATCACTCTGGTTTGGACACTTTAGATGCAACTATTATGATTGTTCTGAATTTTGCTGCATTTATTAATGTTGTGCATGCTAGATTTTTTTGTATACCATCCATAGGAATATACATATATTTACCACCATCTAATGTTAAGCCAAGATACATCTTCCATTGCTATTTTAGTCCTCTGAGTGAAAACAATAATTCATACTTCTGAATTATTTACACACAACATATTTTTGTATTTGTCTAAGTGACTTATTTTAGTTTTTAAACCACGGAAGAAGAACAAGATTAAAGAAAGCTTGATGAGAAACCATTAAAAAATATCTAGATCTAAATTACTCGTATTTGGTTTTCAATGACATAGTTTGGTACATGGCCGACCTCAACTAGTAGGATAAGGCTTGTCTCGGGTTATTCTATGAGTTGACTAATCATGGAGAAAACAATATCCAATTCATAAGATATTCTCTGTTGCCATTCTGTGCATTGAAAACCTTTCCAATCCTATATTGCTTCTGCTTCTGTATATAGAGACTAACCTTGACATCTCCTTAACTTTGCAGGGCCTTCTTTGATGCTGCAGGAACTGGATTGTTCTGGTTATTGTTGCTTGGAATCATAGTAACAGCATTGCTTCCGTATTTGGTTGTAAAATTTGTTTATCAATACTATTTTCCTAATGATATTCAGATTTGTAGAGAAGCAGAGAAGATTGGGTATGACAGGGTTGTTGAAAGTGGACAGGTAGAAATGCTTCCTATCTCAGATAATCCATCAAGATAAGAGAAGTGATCTTCTATCTTTTTTTTTCTTTCTTATGCATAGTTCCATATTCTTTTGGCTACTTGAGAGTATATTTGTTTATTACCAGACTTCATTGGTTGCTATCCGAAGGATAGAGGTTTTGTTATCACTGTAGAGGTTTGTTGTATCTTCATTCTTTTGTATCATAAATTTAACATGTAAATTAATCTTGATTACAGCAGAAAAAGAAAAAAGTTGATTGCATCTTACAATCCATGCCTCCTTGATGATGTTGAATTTATCCCTTCATTCTGTTGAGTTCATTTATTTGTTTGGTTCAATTTTGGTAATTCATATTTTCTTTTGTTAGCATTGGATGTGGAATATCGTTGGCTAGCCAACACATGTTGTAATATGTTGTTGGGTGCATTTTATATCATGCTGACCTAGGCATACTCTTGACTCTAGAGGCAAGAACGTGAACAATAAGATTGGTTCAGCTAGTAAGGGTCAATGAACTTTCTTTAAAGGCTTAATTTGATTCCTATTATAAGCATAACATTTTCATTGTCACCTACAAGTGAATGAGTGATGGGTCTAAGTGGTAATGAGCTCATGTCTCTAAAGGAAGTACTCAAAGGTTCAAATGACTCTAGTGTATGAAGAAAATTTGAGTGTGAGGGGGAACTCATCTTTGAGTACCTTTAGATCCCCTGAAGGAGATTGGTCTCGGTAAAGAAGGAGAAATAGTATGACTCCTTATAAATGCGTTGATGGCGATGGTAACGACGCCAACAACAATGACGGTCATTTTGGTGGTGATCAGAAATGGATATATGATTCCTCGGTAGCTTTTTTTTGTAATTTTTTCTCAAAAAGTTTAATAAATATACAATAATTAATAAAATATATACTTATTAATAAATCTAATAATATAGTTATCAAATTATTATATATTAATTTTTTTAATAATATTTGTTGCTACCAATTATAATCTAACCCAAAGAGATATGTATACTAATTAACAAATATGATAAAAATGATATTGTATGACTTTTTATTAATTTTTATTACCTTGGTTAATTATGCTTTGTGTTTTATTATAAGTTTCATTTATCTCTTTATATATTTAATTATTAACATTAGTTATTATTAAGATAACATTATAAACATATTTATATATAATTATTATAAAATTGAATGACTTGTAGTTATTAGGATACAACCTTTTAGTCTTTATATTTTTATTGAATCTTGTTTTTAGTCCCTAAACTTTTATATCGAACAAATTTAGTTCTTGAACTTTATAAAAGAGTAAGAGAAAGCTTATGCCTTTTCTTCTTTCTGCCATCCTTGGAGTGAGCAACGACTCTAACAACCTTCATAGCCATTGTGATGAAACTTTTCCGTTGCGTCATTTGAAGACGAAGATCAACCTGTAATTGTCTACACCACATCACAGGGTAAAACGATGAATCAACTTCGGTAGCTTTTTGTGCGTTAAATAATGATTTCACCGGGTTGCTCGATTTTATCGTGGGTGCAACTTGTTTTTGGTGAACAAATGCCAATATAGTCTCCGAAATGAATTGAACCAAAACCCATGTGAATACTCAATTTTATTTAGGTGTATTTTTATCTTTTAAATAAAAAGTATTTAAAATATTTTTGAAAAAAAAAAGAAGAGAAAAGTAAAAATTACAGAAGATGTGGTAGATACAAGAAGACTCTCATAAGTTGTTCTTGGATTATAAAAGAAATATCGAAGGAGGAAAAAAAAATCCGATTTCTTCAGAATTGTTTCAAAAGGTGATTATCCTGCTATAGTCAGTAGTTCCACACTTGCAACATAAGTCAATAGCGCCTTATTCCGAATCCTAAATTAAGTCCAAGTTTGCAGGTTTCTTTTACTATTACGTGCTTTAGATCAAGTCCTTGTTCTTTTTCTTTTCTCTCGTTCATATGTTGTTATGTTTGGCTTCTTCATTTAATTTTTGGTTTCATGAATTCGTGTATGTATGCAGCCCATATGTTTATTTTCTGAATAAAATACGTATATATATTGTGACCACATGTTTACCTTCATATTATGAGTCAAAAGGCAATGTTTCTTTTTTATTTTAGGATTAGAATATTAAAATATGTTGTTTTGGTGGATAAAAAGAAAGTTCAACTTTTTATAAGATAAAGAAATAATGATAATTCTAGGATACAAGAGGCACGAAAGGTTTTTTTATTTATTCATTAAGTTTATTTTTACTTTTGTTATTTTATCTTTTAAGTTAGAAATATTAAAATAATGATAAGAAAGTGTAAGGTTGTGTCCTTTGCAATATGTGCTTCTTTGTATAGGTTAGTTTAGTTTTGATTTTCTTTCTTAAAAAAAAAAAAAACAAGAATACAAGGTCATGATTTAGTTTCAGGGACATGTATTTTTTTTTTCATTTTCCTTTTGTTAGAAAGTGATGAATAATTTTCCTTGTAGTATAAAAGTTCTGATTTTACTTTCTTTCTTAATTCATATAGTTTGTGTTTCCAAATAAAAATAACGTTTTTTTTAATTTATGCAATGGTTTGTGACATTAATTTAGTAACAATTCTACCTTTTACGTAAATCATAAAAGTTCATAAAATAACCATTTGTTATCTAAGCTTTTGGTGCGCAGAGTTATTATTTTAACAAAATAAATATTTTTTTTAGTAAGCAACAATCTATTTTTAATGTTACCTGATTTGGAAAATTTAATGACTAATAATTTGCTAGCTTAAATCTTTGTGCAAAGATCATTTCTCTCATAAAAAAAAAGATAAAAAAGACAGTAAAAAAACTAAAGTATTTTCTTTTTGGGGTAAAATAAATATTTATGAGATTGTTTAGATTTTGTGTAATTATTTATAAGTATCATTTTCTTAACGGGATTGTAGGATTTTAAAATCTTCTTTATGCGTAAGTGACTCCCGAACCGATCTTTAGTTTCAAAGGTTATTTCTTAAAAGGGTTTTCCAATATTTTCCCTCAAGATAAAAAATATTGGTGGTGATTCCATTTTAAATAGTTTTGCACCGCTCCCGTCATTACCTCATTGCAACAACCCACACAATATGGGACCAGTTACAAGATCCATAAACTAGCCACAACAAATAACAAACCACCACCATACATAACATATAAATAATGAGTATTTTATAATCTTCACTCCTTGGTTTGAGTAAAAAAAACTTCTAAATTAAATTAGTTTGTATAGAAGGACTATTACGTAACTAACCCAAATCCCACGTGTGTGCTCACATTAAGGTTCACGATGGTGGTGTGAATGTATGTATACATGATTTTGATGATGCCAAAGAAGAATCAAACAAGGCTGCTTCAAATGATAAGCATTTGCTTCAAGAATAATTCAAGATTGCTTCAACAAACAAAGCCTTGTTTCAAGATTCACTAACGACCAAGCCTTGCCTTAAAACAAAGTGCTTTCAAGACATGCAAGGCTATGGTAATCGATTACCAAGAAGTGTAATCGATTACTAGAAGACAGGGTTGAGAAATAGCTGTTGAAAAAGGTTTTGAATTTGAATTTTCAACATGTAATCGATTACCATATGTCTGTAATCGATTACCAGCAACGAAACTTTGGAAATTCAAATTCAAAAGTCATAACACTTCAAATTATAACTGTGTAATCGATTACACAAACATTGTAATCGATTACCAGTGGAAAGTTTTCATAAAATCTGCCAACAGTCACATCTTTTCATTAGATTTGTGAATGGCCATCAAAGGCCTATAAATAGGTGACTTGGGCACGAATTTGAAGGGAGAGTTTTTTGCTGGTCCAAAATGTCTTATCCTCTCAAAAGACAATGAGAGAGATTCCAAAAGAACTTCATTGTCAAATGCTCTCTCAAAAGAAATCCTTGACCAAACACTTGCAAAATCAATAAGGATTCTTACATGATCTTCATTGTAATATTCTTCTCTTGAAGAGAGAATTCTTCTTCCATTCTTCTTATTCAATGAGATTGGTTAAGAGACTGTGAGTCTCTTGTTGTAAAGCATCTGAACACAAAGGATGGGTTGTCCCTGTGTGGTTCAGACTTTGTAATGGATTTTACAAAGATAGTGGAAAACTCAAGTGGGTTGCTTGAGTACTGGATGTAGGCACAAGGGTGTGGCCGAACCAGTATAAAACTGTGTTTGCATTCTCTCTTCCCTTATCTTATTTATTTTGTTGCAATCAATTGTGTCTTTCATGTTTAAAGAGCATTATTAAATTGATTGTTGTTGCTTCTTCTGCATTCTAAGCCTATCCCTCTTAAATTATTGAGGCCACAAGGACCAACAAGTGGTATCAGAGCGGGATTCTTGTATAAAGTTTAAAAACTTCAAGAATAGATATGGCCTCAACCAAATTTCCATTTTCTGAGGAAAATTCTATCAATAGGCTCTTATGTTCAATGGTGAGGGTTATCATTATTGGAAAACTCGAATGCAGATCTTTATAGAAGCCATAGATCTAAAGATATGGGAAGCCATTGAATTTGATTCATTTATTCCTACAATGGTTGAGAGAAATGCAACTACATAAAAAAAACTAGAGAAGAAAGAAGATGATGATGAAAGAAGAAAGAAGAAGGTTCCTCTTTAGCCCCAAAATGCTGAGTGCGATAAACTTGGGCACATGAGATTCAATTGTCCTGTGTTTAAAAGAAGAATGGAAAAATCCGACAAGATGAATTTCAAAGAGAAGAAAGAAAAGAAAGGATATATCACTTGGGAAAATAATGTCATAAATTATTCAAGTGATTCAAAGAAGAAAATCATAAGTTTGGGTATCATGATGAAAGACTATGAAAATGGAGAAGAGCAAAGTTGATACATTGATAGCAATTTCTCCAAACACATGGCATGCATCAAAGTTTATTCATATTTCTCTCCAAGATAAATGAATATGTGATTTATGGAGACAGCAAACGAAGGCCACATTTCTCCCCAAGAAAAGTGAATATGCGATATATGGAGACAACAAACAAAGGCCTCTTGATCAACAACCCCAACAAGTAATATCAAATGATACCAACAGGTCACTTGTCTTTGATTGATTACTTTTGATGCTTGTTTTCTACTTGAGTTTAGACTGTTCTTGATGATTGTGATTAATTTGATTTGAAATATTTGATGATTGATTGTATTTGATTGTGTTTGATTGATGTGTTATTGTACTTGTTTTTGCTTGATTAATATTGAATGATTGTTTTAATGCCTTTTGGTATCACTTGATTCTCATACATTGCAACAAGTGGTAACATCTTTCTCCTCTCTATTCATGATTTGTTTTTGATGATGACAAAGGGGGAGAGAAAGATAAAAGATAAATTAGTAAGAAAAATTATCTATTGTTTATGAGACAATTTGTTTACATATAAAAAATATGAAATCTTCAACTGTCTCATATAAGCAATCATTGCAAAACCAAGGGGGAGTAAACTATATGCAAATAGATTTTTTTTTTCTTTTTTGTTGCTCCTAACCTACAGGTGGTTGTCATCATCAAAAAGGGGGAGAATGTAAATCATGAAGATTTTGATGATGTCAAGAAGATTTAAGAATTTTCTTGAGAAAGGGGGAGAATGTAAATCATGCAAGCTTTGATGGTGTTGAGAAAAAATCACATGTTTGTCATCATCAAAAAGGGGGAGAATGCGAATGTATGTATACATGATTTTGATGATGCCAAAGAAGAATCAAACAAGGCTGCTTCAAATGATAAGCATTTGCTTCAAGAATAATTCAAGATTGCTTCAACAAACAAAGCCTTGTTTCAAGATTCACTAAAGACCAAGCCTTGCCTTAAAACAAAGTGCTTTCAAGACATGCAAGGCTCTAGTAATCGATTACCAAGAAGTGCAATCGATTACTAGAAGACAGGGTTGAGAAATAGCTGTTGAAAAAGGTTTTGAATTTGAATTTTCAACATGTAATCGATTACCATATGTCTGTAATCGATTACCAGCAACGAAACTTTGGAAATTCAAATTCAAAAGTCATAACCCTTTCAAATTATAACTGTGTAATCGATTACACAAACATTGTAATCGATTACCAGTGGAAAGTTTTCATAAAATCTGCCAACAGTCACATCTTTTCATTAGATTTGTGAATGGCCATCAAAGGCCTATAAATAGGTGACTTGGGCACGAATTTGAAGGGAGAGTTTTTTGCTGGTCCAAAATGTCTTATCCTCTCAAAAGACAATGAGAGAGATTCCAAAAGAACTTCATTGTCAAATGCTCTCTCAAAAGAAATCCTTGACCAAACACTTGCAAAATCAATAAGGATTCTTACATGATCTTCATTGTAATATTCTTCTCTTGAAGAGAGAATTCTTCTTCCATTCTTCTTATTCAATGAGATTGGTTAAGAGACTGTGAGTCTCTTGTTGTAAAGCATCTAAACACAAGGGATGGGTTGTCCCTGTGTGGTTCAGACTTTGTAATGGATTTTACAAAGATAGTGGAAAACTCAAGTGGGTTGCTTGAGTACTGGATGTAGGCACAAGGGTGTGGCCGAACCAGTATAAAAATGTGTTTGCATTCTCTCTTCCCTTATCTTATTTATTTTGTTGCAATCAATTGTGTCTTTTATGTTTAAAGAACATTATTAAATTGATTGTTGTTACTTCTTCTGCATTCTAAGCCTATCCCTCTTAAGTTATTGAGGCCACAAGGACCAACAGGTGGGTCAATGGAAGGACAAATATGTCACACTTTTTTTAAATTCGAGGACTAAAAAATAATTCTTTTGATCTTTCAAGGGTCAATTTGTTACTACTGAACACTTCTAGGTACGAAAATGGGTATTTATCCCTTTTTCCCCTAAACAGTTAGGCCCAACAATTTTGGACTGAATGATTAAGATTGTTTGGTGAAATTGACTATGCAAGTGCTACATACCCTAGCATACTAATTACAACAACATCACACAACACAAGTAGCATAGATTATAAGAAGAATAAGAAGAAGAAACATTCATGTTATTCTATAGTCACTGAAACAATGACCCATTTTTGTGTTTTGACCTTCGATTTTGAAACTCTTCAATGTTGCAAGTTTTTTATTTATTTTAATTAAAAAAAAATTGTTCATATTCATGAAATGGCTTAGTCTTGATTCCATGTTGAAGGCTAGGAATTGCATGAATTGAAATAATCTAACTGATGGATGGGGTTATGGTTTCGTCATTAATTTTTGGTTTGTTGGATAATGATTTTTGCTATTGAAATCTAATTATATACCATTGTGGGGTGTAAGAATGGAAGAAGAACAATAACAACATTTTATTAAATAGCAACAATGTAGGAATTACATAAAAGTAGATCTAATTACATTAAACTCCAATGCAAGATAAGAGAATTGCTCAGAACCATAAGGGAAGAAGCCCTTGTTAGAGAAACAATGGTAGATAAGTCCCTACACATCCAAAGTTGTCACAAGAGAGTTCAATTTAGAATGTTTTTTCTCTCCTTAATAGGTCTATTTAAAAGCCTAAAAACAAGGAATAGGTCCAAGCCCAATTAAAAATAGAATTAAATATATTTAAACATAATTCTGACACACCCCACACCAGTGTGCCTATGCCTCACATCGGTGTGGGTACGCTCACAAGGGTATGGAAGGCACACTAGAAGAGAAAATTCATGTCAAGAGTGCCCACAACACTATGGCTCAATCCATAGAAAATGTATGTTAGTTGTTCGCCTACCGGCAAGTGTACCGATGTGCACAAGTAGTATATAAAACGGTAAGACCAAGTATCGTATCCATAGGGAATTTGTTTCACCTAGATTATGTATATTCAGTATATAAACACTTTTTAACTTGAAAATAAAATAAAGATTCAATGATGAATAAGTTTTCTGCAATGTGTTAAACTACTTAGATGATGACAAAATAAACTCAAAGTTGTAAAGATGCGATAAATATCAAGATAAAAGCGTCAAAGAGTTTTCTACTTAACTTTCCCTTGTCGTATAAAAGATTTTTCTCTATTCAACGTTATTTTAGCGCTCTTGCACCGAGTAAATACTCAGACCATGATTCCTCACAAGAATGACCCTAACTCACTTAACTTTTGTCCTTGATTCCTCAACAAACTCGTTCTAAAAGAGTTGCAATAGCATACAGTGCAAATCATACTAGATTATTGCATTCTATTCCTAGATACATAGGCCTCTAGCTTGCTCTATCAAGTTCTATGGTTTTAAAGCATTTTCCAACACTAAAAGGCCTCACTAAACATACAAATGAGCGATCAAGCCACAAACATGTAAAATAGATAAAGATAGAAGCAAAAAACACCAGAAAATAACATTAAATAGATAGTTAGAAGTTTACATCAAGATTTTTCAGTAGACTACTCCCCAACAAGAAGTTCTAGCCTTCCATTACAAGAAAAGCTTCATACAACAAGAAAAGGAATATTTTTGGTGAAAGAAAATGGAAAAAGATGAGGGAGAATGTCTTATCTCCAGCCTCTTTGCCTTCTTCTCTTTGTTTTCATGTAACAAAATGGCTGGCTAGTCTTGGTGACCTTTGGTTTCCCACCAACTCAATGTTTTAAAGGCTCTTGGACTTCTCAGCACACGAAGGCTCACTCAGCGAGCATGTCTCGTTGAGCGAGAGTAAGTGAAAATCCGCTAAGTGAGCTTGGTCACGCTAAGCGCGAGAAGAGACAACATCCTCGCTTGGCAGGCTGGCTGCACACTGAGCATGTTGATCTCTAACTTATCCTCTTCTAGGGTTTTGCATCCGCTAATCAAGCTAGCTGCCTCGCTAAGCAGATGAGGCTCGCTTAGCCAATCTGCCTCGCTAAGCGAGTTCATCAGCAACTTTTTACACCTTCTCTTCTTTAGCCTACAAACTCAGTTGAATTCAACATTAGATCACAAAAATGGAGTTTCTAATCTATAAATTCACACAAGAATGAAAATATTTACAATTTCCACAAAAGAACCATAAATTGGAGGCATATTTTCTTACAATTTTTCAATACACTAATAACTCATGAATAACAATTAACATTAGCAGCACCCACACTGTTGTGGGGACTTATGACACCTGTGTGGTTATTTCTTGGGCTAAATTCAATGCTTTTTAAGCTCTTTTTTGCTGCTTAAAGCTCTCCAAGCTCCTTCACTCTTCCTTTAATGTCAGTGATAGTGCTCCAAGTTCCTCTCCAAATTAGTTTTTCGGAAAATTCCTTCAAAAAAAAATCAAGTGTAGAAAGAAATAAAATTTAAATTTAAACTATGAAAATATTTATTTAAAACTTAACTAAAAATCGGCATAGAAAAGTTCAAAAGAATAAGAGACATCACGTAATTGTGCCAAAATGGCTACCAAATGTAGGACTAAATGACAATTTTCAGCAAGCTCCCACTGTGTGACGAGCGATGTGGACAAAGTTTGGAAGGAATAGACTATTTGAGATGACTTTCTTTGGATCAAATAGCCTATTGCGTAAGCTTCTTTGGATCAATTTTGAGTCAAAATCAAGACCCAAAAAATCATTGAAAAATAGACAAAACACATGTATGATTTAGGTCTTAATTTAGATCCAGATATTGATCCAAAAAAAGTTAAGGTAATAGACTATTTGACATGACTTTCTAGCTATTCTTTCACACAAAATTTGTATAGACTGTATTTCATGCATGCCATTTGTCTTCTCTTCTCTACAAAATTTTGTCAAACGGAATCTCAACCCAAAGATCAAACCAGAAGAAATTGAAATAATAGACATGCTAAAGAGGTGATAATTGTCACTAACTTTGGTTTTCCTCATGTCGTCTCGCTAAGAATGAGCATGAAGACCAAGTTTTGAGGTTTTTTATAGGGAAAAAGAGGAATATTCTTGAAGAAAAAAGGAGGGGAGGTCAGAGAGATGTAAAAATGTGGTCCACCTTTGATTTTATTTTTTTTATTTCAATTTAAACAAATAATATATTTATTATTCAAATTCTAAGAACAATAAATAAATTATTAGATCATACTTGAGTTGTCAAAATTAAAAAAAAATGTGCATGATTTTAAATGTAATTAATGTTTTTGAATCCATAAGAATCAAACTCAAGTAGTAGTTGGTTTAGAATAACTCATGAATATCGGTCAAACAACTAAGTTGCAACTCCTTAGTTAATATTTCAAATTTTTATATAAAACATTATGCAATTTTCTAATATATCTCTTGTCTTTCATATTCAATAGATTATGTCTCTTCTATATATTTTTTTTTATTTTCTCGCTCCACAATAAATGGTTAAGGATTTAAAGAATGGTTAATGCTTCATCAATATTGTAAAATGATAATCTAATGATTTTTTTTGGTTGAAATGTAAAAGAAAATAGACCAAGGGGAGTTTCAAGTAAAAGACGGTGCATCTAAAAACATTTATCTTCTTATTTAATAGGTCATTAAGAGCATTTATAGAATTGCTATATATTAAGAGCATTTAATATTAATTAAGAACATTTATAACAATTTTAAAACCCAACTCAACTTGGTCAATCGAACTGGTCAGACAAGGAATCAAACATATTGTTGAAGCATAACCCTTTTATGATATTCATGTTTTAATGAAACAAACTTTAAAGAAACAAATTTTAAGTCCTTTATACTTTTGCTACTAACATTTTGGCTTGAAGTGCTTTCAAAGAAATAAGACTTATCAAGAAGCAAGATGAAAAGTTGTGAAGCATTAGCCTATGCTAGTTGCTATTCATGAGTTAGTTTGGTATTGAATATTTGCAAAGAAATAGCGTTGCGCCTCCTATTTATGGTTCTTTTTGTAGGAATTGTACATATTTTATTTATTATGTGATTTTATAGGTTAGAAACTCCAATTTTGTGACCTAATGTTGAATCCAACTCAGTTTAAGGCCAAAGAAGAGAAGGTTAAAGTAGCTAATGACTCGCTTAGCGAAGTGTATCCGCTCAGCGAGATGCATCCGCTTAGTGAGACATCCTGCTGATCGAGGCCGTACCCGAATCAAATAAACATGAAAATGCAGTAACTAGGAAGTGATTCTAGGTTGTTTCCCAACGAGCAGTGACAAACCAAATGTTCATAATATACTTGCAATAACAGTAACGATTGGGGGGGGGGGGGGTTTGTTTGTTTTGTGATTAAAGAGCAGAACAAGTAAACTGGAATACAAAATTACTAATATTAAAAATGGGTTGTTTCCTTTGATTCAGAAGCCATTCTCTTATCCTGGGTTATGGAGAATTCGTCCCTAACAGTCAACCACTTAATCCAACCCTATTTCAATTTACTAAGCGAAAATCAACTTAGGGTTTTCAATACGTGATTAGGCACCACATACACCAGTTAGCCCTTCGTCCATTAAGCATGAACGCAAGTTAGGCTCAGAGGCAATTAATCGAACAGGAAGCGTGCACTGATTAATATTCACTAAATTGGGATAACTGATGAAGGGAAAACTGCCAGGAAACCACATTACAAGCGAAACCTCAAAGAGAGTTGGGCTTCGTCCTCAAAAGGAAACAACACCAGAAAATCTAGCCTTCTTGGATTCAAACAGAAAACGCAAATGAAACATGAAACAGAAACATAAATGAACAGAAACGTAAATGAACAGAAACGTAAATGAAAGTAGAAGAAAAAGCACGAATGAACTCGTAATTAGAAGCAGAAAACGGAAATTTGCATTAAGAATGAAAATTGTAACAAGGGAACAGAAAAACGTGAAAACCTAAAACCAAAGCTCTGAATAATGAAAATAGCATAACATAATGCCTTGCACGAATCCCAAGGCTGCTATTTAAAAAGAGTCACTCAAAGTCATTGGGCCCTATTACAATACTCTGGCCCAAAATGAAATAAACACTTAACAACATAAAATAAAATTGCGAAATTTCCTAATTAGAAATTAACTAAGGTAAGCGCTGCTTTATTTGCCCTCTTCAAGTCCATAACCAAAATCCGGGTTAAGCCCAATGTTTCATTAATTCCTGAAATTAGATTAAAAACATCAAATTAGCTAAATGAGCCCAAATAATAAAACTGCCTGATTAATTGACAATTAAGACCAATCAGTAATTAAAATGGTGCAAAAAGGGTTTAGAAAATAGAAGAAAATGATGGCACATCACCTGCCCGCTTAGCGGATGGGAAAACCTAGAAGAGTAGAAGTCAGAGATCTGTGCACTCAGCCAGCCTGCCCAGTGAGGATGTTGTTTCTTCTCGCGCTTAGCGTGTCCACTCTTGCTAAGCGAAAATTCACTAACTCTCGCTTAGCGAGCCATGCTCACTATGCGAGCCTTCGGAAGCTGAAGAGTCCAAGAGCCTTTAAAACACTGAGGTTGGCGGAGTTTCGAGAAAGGGAGACAAGTTTGGAGCAATAGAGAGAGCTTAGTTCAGGAAAAGAAGAGATTTAGGGTTTATAGGCTGGAGGAGACATCCTCCACCATCTTCTTCCAATTTGTTTCACCAAAAATAGTTTCTTTCTTAGTTTTGAAGCTTTGCTTGTAATAGAAGGCTAAGCTTCTTTGTTGGGGAGTTCTACTGAACAATCTTGATGTAATATTCTCACTATCTATTTAATGTTATTTTTTTGTGTTCATTGTTTCTATCTATACTTATTTTACATGCTTATGGATTGATCACCCATTTGTATGTGTAGTTAGGCTTTTTAGTTTTGGGAAATGCTTTAAAACCTTAGAACTTGATAGTGCAAGCTAGAAATCTGTATGTCTAGGAATGGAGTGTGATGATCTAGTCCATTTTATGTTGTAGGCTTAGTGCAACTCTTTTAGAACAAGTTTATTGAGGGATCAAGGACGAAATCTAAAGAGAGTTAGGCTCATTCATCTGAAGAATCATGGTTTGAGTAGTTTCTCAGCATAAGAACACTAGGATAACGTTAAATAGAGAAAAACACATTTTAGATATCAAGAGAAATTCAGTAGAATACTCCCTAACGCTCTAAACTTGATAGTTTTCACTTTCTATAGCTTTAGATATTTAGTTTATGTTCAAATAGAATTTCTAGTTAAGAACTCAACATTTGCCTTATTTAAATCCATGAGTGTTTACATACTGAATGTACATGGTCTAGGTGAAACAAATTCCCTGAGGATATAATACTCGATCCATTTTATACTACTTGTGCGAATCGGTACACTTACTGACCAGCGAACAACCTACGACCTTGATTCTCGAATATGAAGCATATCCAACATCAGAAGCATAAGGGCAATTAGGATTTCTATGTCAAAGCCCAAATATCAAAAGTAGTACATGACTAGAAGCATGATTATGAAGGTAGTTTAAGTCAAGGGGTAGATACCAGACGCTACACATGACAAGGATCATAAAAAGATGCAATGTTGAAGGAAACAAGTGAAGACAAACATTTCTACACAGTCGAGAAGCACAGACCAAGAATTATGAAGATCTATGTCATGTAATAGTTTACTGATGCACATGGCTTAGTGAAGCTATCTTAATCTAACGAGTCTATTTGCAAAAGAAAGGCAACCATGAAGATGAAATGTAGTCTCTCACAATCTATAACAATCAAGAAAAGATCAACACCATTCTGCAAAAGACTTACTTTTCTAAAGAAGTGGCAAGCCTCACCTTGACTATCCTGGAAAAAAGAGAAGTCATGAGTTATTGAGCAACAACATGCACCAACAAACATGTTTCAAAATTCAAAGTTTAGAGCAAACTATTACAACTAAGGAAGGAGGAAGAACAAGTTGTGTGTTGGAGACAACTCACAAAGGATATCCTTGGCCTCCGAGACAAGGTGCAACGGTAATCTTCAAAGTGCCTATATAAGTAGGTTGAACCTATATAAGGAGATTGAAATACAATTGGAGTTCTTTGTTAGGAAGGAAAATAGTATAGAGATGACATAGATCAAAAGTCATATTGTAAATATATATCTTTAGCTTTTGATACTAGGCTTCCTTAGCCCAAACTTTCTTGATTTGTAGAGCCAAATATATCTAGCCATAGAGAGTTTGTAAACATCTTCTCAAAGGGAGCTTACTAGTGGGTTTTTCATGTGAGATGTATTAGGTACCTGTGCAAATAGAACCCATCTGGATCTGCCCATTCTTATGATCACAAAGCTTAAAGCTAGTGCCTTCATTAAGTTTTCTAGGAATCCTGACTCAGGGGAGGTATCTAACGCTCTTTCTACCTAAGGAATTAGGATTAAAAAAATTATTGACTGATTTTTACATTAAAGCATGAATGAGAAATGTATGACATGTTAATGCATGAAGATACTAAAGAATATGTGAAATCGAGCCATGCAATAACTTCTACCATCCGTGTAACATCCTTTTAATTGTGTTTTCTTGTTTTAAAACCACATAAAAAGTATATACTTTCTTGCTTTATCACTTGATATGTTTGTTACTTCACAAATCTTCCTTGAAGTTTGTGTTTTTAGTGTTTTCTTGTATTGTTTTTAAGCCTAAGTTAATAGTTTGTTGCATTACTTATATTGTACGAGTGTCTTGGGAAACAATATATGGACTGATCCATGATATTACTTGTTCGATTGGTGCACTTGCCAAAATATCCCTGACAAATAACAAGAAATTCAACCCATTAAGCACCAAAACCAAATTCAAAAATCCAAATCTATTATTGCAACATTAAGGGCTTCATTTGAACTCTTCAAAACTACTATCACAACTCTAGATCTATTATTCAATTGCATAGAAGAAGACAAAAAATGCTTAGATCTAAAATGCACCAACCTCATACACTTTGATCTAAAATGGCAATGAAGATCTTCTTGGGGTGCTTCTTCTTCTTATCCTCAAATGCACCATCCTAATTCCTCTCTTAAGTGCCACATTGATAATACATTGCCTCTTTTGCCCTACAATTCCAACACGCTCAATCTCAAACACATTATTTGCCCGCGTCTAGTCCAACCCTATGCTAACTAAAATGGCAACACTGTTGACATCGTCACTACTGTTGACGACCTCAAAGTTGTTGTCAGTGATCTATATTTATTCCATCTTACTTTGTGCCATTAAGGTTTATGCTATGTTGTTCTGCATTGTGTTTCTTATTTGTATGTGTAAGAATACGAGGTGAGGACTCAAGGGTGGGGATGGGAGGGATAAGTTTGAATAGTGAATGGTTAGTAGGTTAGGGTTTCAAGAACGAAAGAAATAATGTGTTACGAGATTGAAAGATGGAGGAGGGAACAATGTGTTTTAAGGAAATGATGCTTAAATGGTTTTTTATTTTATTATTGCAATTTGTGGCTGCTATAAGGTTCCATAAATTGTTAATCCTTTCAAGAATACATTATTCATGCAATTTTTAGTCACAAAAAATGTAATAAAACAAATGTCATGTAATTACTTAGCATCCAAAATAAAAGAAAATGACTACAACACCAAATGAAATAAAAGGTTTGACGACTAAGACCTGTTGCCAAAAAGTTCAAGACAGAAATAATAAATTTGAAAATATTTAAGGATGAAAAAACATACTTTATCCTATTTTTAATTTCTAGGAATGTTTTTGAATTTTTTAATTTAAAATAAAATATTAAATGAATAGGAATTAGAAAGATAAAGAAACTTGTGTAGTATGAATTCCTATGAATGAATTCTGAATAAAAAATATTTTTTATAACCTTTAAACAAGCATCAAAATATATATTTTGATCTCCGGATTTCAGAAATCAATAATATTTCGTGAAACAAGTACTATGGTTCAAAATAAATAGTTATCAAAGTTAGTTTTTTTCCTTTCCCTAAAGAGTTAGGCCCAATACTATTGGACCGTACCATTCGGTGAAATTGACCACGCTGGTGCTGCATACCCTAGCGTTCCTATTTTCTATTGTGGCTGAAACAAAATAGTGTTGAACGACGAGGTAGAGCGACGACCCCGTTCTGCGTTTTGACCTTCAATCTCGTAAGTTCTTCTATTTATTAATTTATTTTCAATTGAACACCGTGTGTCCAGATACGCCAAAAGGTTTTAGTGTTGATTCCATGTTGAAGGCTAGGCATTGCGTGAATGGAAATAATCTAACTGATGGATGGGGTTCTGTGGTTTTTGAGTTTGTTGGATATTGATTTTCGTCGTTGAAATCTAATTATATGCCCTTGTGAGGTGTATTGAATTGCATGATTGATTTTTGGTCATCTAAAGTTTCAAACTTTACTATTGAAATTGAGTTAATGATTAAGCTACTAACTTGTTATCTCTTTGATTAGTGGAAAATTTGTTACATAAATTGTTATACTCATTTGATATCAACTGTCATGGAATCATGCTCTTATGAGGTGTCAAACTTCTTGCTTTAACCTAATCCACTTCTTCTAGTGCTCTACAACGAATTAGGTGCTTTTAATGCATTGACACCCTCAAACTAATTAGGGATCAGAAATCACTGTCTATGTACTTGTCTTTCCTTTTGTTAAGGGGATAGGTCATGTCATTTGTTTGTGTTTCTAATAACTACTGCTGAATGTGATTTTAGATTTTACTGCTATACTCATAATAATATAGTTAACCCAGGCATGATTTTTTTTGTGTGTGTGTGATTGCTGTGCTGTTTTATTTTTTTATTCCTCTTCCATCTGGCCTGTTGCTATTGTTTTCTTTCTTCCTAAGGTATAAAATAAAAGTTATTAACTTTTAATAATCCTAGGACCATCTAATGTCTATTTTTACAAATTTATGAAGTTTTTGGTTATCTCACTTTCTTTGCTAAAGTGGCTACTATGCCAACTGCCATAGTGTTTTTAGTGGTGGCCACCACCCACCGAGCAATGCATTTGGCCTTTAGATATTTCGCTTAGCGAACATGCACAGCTCATCCTTCTTCCAGATTCTTCCTTGCGCTAAGCCGAGGAGGGTTGTGCTCAGCGGATGGCTCGCTAAGCCAGCAGATTGGCTTAGTGAGAAGGTAAAAATCAGCACTTCATAAACTTGCCTAATTAATCTGAAATTGAAAGAAAATGATTATTAAACGCGCAAAATAGAATTACTAAGTATTTATTACCTATCTTTAACTAAAAGAACTTATAACACTACAAAATAACCATAACTTGGTGGACTTTGATACAATTTACACAAGTTTTAAACACAAAAGTTAGTCGTATTCACTAACTAACAGTTACCCAGTACATGCCACATCAACAATTAGTGAGTCAACACATTACTCCTCAAAACCCATTTCCAGCTTCTTTCTACCCATGTCAACTATGAAGCTTGCAGTTAACATGAATGGCCTTCCCAATATTACAGAAATGTCAGTATCTTCACAGATATCCATTACCATGAAGTCTGTCGAGAAGATAAAATGTTTCACTCTAACCAACACATCTTCAATTACTCCATATGGTCCGGTAATGGAGCGGTCAGCCAGTTGTAAAGTCATATTAGTGGGCATTATCTCCAACTCCCCCAACCTTCTACACATGGAGAGTTGCATTAAATTTATACTGGCTCCTAAGTCAATAAGAGCCTTTCCCACAGCGACTTCTCCAATTGAACAAGGAATAGATACACTCCCAGGGTCTTTATGCTTAGGTGGAAGGATCTTTTGAATCACAGCGCTACAATTTCCTTCCACTACAATGTTTTCCTGGTGAATGTACTTATGTTTCCTTATTAACATATCATTCAAGAATTTGGAGTAGAGTGGCATTTGTTGTAAAGCTTCTTCGAAGGGCATTGTTATCTCTAGTTTCCTGAAAATATCTAAAAATCTCTCCAAATGACGATCCTTCTCCTTCTTGGAAGGTACCACAGGATATGGTACTTCCGCAGCTTCATTCACAGCTTTTTCACTTCTACTTTTCTTTTCATTCTCATTTTTTTTCATCTTTTTCAATTTTTTTATTTTCTTTTTCTTTTTCTACTTCTTTTTCTTTTTCTTGGTCATTCAATTCTTTTTTATTGACCATTATTTGTTTCTCTTTTTCCTGATTATTTTCACCTCGCTCATCATTTTTCTTGCCATCAGTACCTTTCTCTTCAACAACTTTCTTCTTGAGTCCAACACTCTTCTCTTCCTCATTCTCCACAAACCTTTTACTTCTTGTCATCACAGCTTTGCATTCCTCCTTGGGATTCTTCTTTGTATTTGCCAAAAATTGTTGGATGACTTGTCAGCTATCTGCTTGGCCAGTTGTCCCACCTGGACCTTAAGGTTCTTCAGTGCTGACTCAGTGCTTTTATGATTTGACATTGTTACCTGCATAAACTGAGTCAAAGTCTCTTCCAGCTTAGTAATCCTCTGAAAGATGTTAGGCCCTTGCTGGATTGGCCTATTCGAAGGTCCACCCTGGTCTTTGTTGAACTGATTACCAGGGTGTGACCTCCACTGTCCTTGTTGATTATAAGGACTCTATTGGAAGCCTGAAAATCCTCCTTGAATATACCATTGTCACTGTTGATTTCTCATATAATGAATTCCTTGATTGTTTTTTTCAATGGGAATACATTGACCTGTTTCATGAGCCTCACCACAGATGGTACAACCTGTAACCTGCAAAACAGAAGAATGTGAAGGTTAACCAATAGACAGTTTAGTTGGCAACTTACCAAGTGTTTCTGTTAAAATCTCAAGTTGCTTAGAAAGCAACTTATTTTGTGCCAATAAAGAGTCATGTGATGATAGTTCTAACAAACTTTTCTTTGTGGGTTGATGGGTTCTGTCTTACAGAATGGCGTGATCACTGGCTGACATATTCTCAATTAGCTCAGTTGCTTCTTCCGGGGTCTTCAGCTTTATTTTTCCCCCTAAAAAAGCATCTAGTAGTTGCTTGGTTTGTGGTCTCAACCCATCTATGAACATATTCAATTGGATTGGCTCTAAAAACCCATGGGTGGGAGTTCTTCTCAATAAACCTCTAAACCTCTCCAATGCTTCACTCAGAGATTCATCAGGGAACTGATGAAATGAAGAGATTGCAGCTTTCCGTTCCGCGGTCTTGGACTCTGGGAAGTATTTCTTTAGGAACTTTTCAACAACCTCTTCCTAGGTTTTTAGACTGTTACCTTTAAATGAGTGAAGCCACCTCTTGGCCTCTCCTACCAATGAGAATGAGAATAGGTTGAGTCTAATAGCTTCATCGGCACACCGACAATCTTAACTGTGTTGCATATTTCAATGAACGTTGCCAAATGTGCATAGGGGTCTTCATTAGGTAATCCTTGGAATAAATTTCCCTGTATTAAATGAATTAAAGAATGCAGGTAGTTGATGTTGTGAGCTTGCACTTCAGGACGTGCAATGCAAGTAAAGAATTGTGGTACTGAGCTGCTTGAATAATTCTCAAGGGTGATCCTTTGGTGTTGCTCGTCTGCCATGATGGCGGCTTCAGACAATTGAGTAGCGGATTCCCTTGATGATGGTGAATCAGGTGATAATGAATAAGAAAAATGAGTTTCTTCCTCAAGAATGGATGCAACTGTTCTGTCTTGCAGAAGTTTCCTTCTCCTCTCGACCCTGTTCTTTCTCAATGTAGCTTCAATTTCTAAGTCCAGAGGAACTAAATTGCCTGTGGGAGATCTATGCATATAAAATACTAACAGACACAGCGGTTATCCAATTCAATAAGAGAAGACAAAAATGAATTGAGAACAAATATTCACAGATAATCAAAGAATAACGAATAAAGAATAGACACCTAAAAATGATCTAACTTTCCAAATAAAAATAAGTTTCTCGACAACGGCACCAAAAACTTGTTTGCTTCCTGCAAGTGCACCAGATTGCGCAAGTAATATAAAACGGTAAGAATCGAGTATCGAACTCTCAGGGAACTTGTGTTACTTGGAAAAGCTATTTCAGTAAACAAGTGTATAGTGTGAAAAGAGATGTATTTATATGAACAGATGTGTAAACTAACTATTAAGAAGGGAAAATCACGTGAGAAATTATGCGTGAAGAAAAGAAGGTGACACATTGGTCTTCCTAGTAGGTGCCTGATGCTTAAAGGATATTCTCTATTTAATAATGCTTGTGTGTTCTATGGTGTCTCCTGAAATGCTAAACCTCGATTCCTCATGATAGTCTAGCCTAATCCTGATCAAGCATCGTCCGCAAATTCCTCTTGTTGGACTAAACTCAACCATGACCGCATTAAGACAAACATACAACAACTAGATTACCGTACCCCGATTCCTCATGAAAATACGACAAACTAGCCCCGTCCTATCAAGTTCTAAGAATCAGACCAGTTTCCACTGTTGAATGATCCTAAGGACACATGCATCTACGTGATCAAGGTAAAGGAATGGTAGAATGAAGTTATGATAGCACAGTGAACACACAAAACATCATTAAATAGATAAAAAGATATTTACATCAAGTACCTAGAAGGAAGATCCAACAGAGGATTTAGCTTTCCATATTTGGGAAGCTTCCTTTGCAACAAAGAAAAGAGAAAGATGAAAGATTGCAGAAATACAAGTGGTGGGGATGTCTCCTCCACCTCTAGGACCTCTCAATCACTCACAAACTCAGCTCACGCTCTCAGGACGGCTTCCTTTTCCAGGTCTGGTCTCTGCAGATCTTCACACAACAAAATCTCTTAAACTCTCTAGAACTTGGACCTCTCTCTCTAGAACTGAAGACATGCAAGAGCTCCTCAAGAAAAATGGCCAAACTCCCTCTCTAATTCTGATTTCAGGCTTAAATAGGTGGCTTTGTTCGTGCTCGTGCACTTAGCACAACTCTGATCCGCTCAATGCACATTACTGAATATCGACTTAGCGCGTGCTTTTCTCGCTTAGCGAATGAACTGAAGTGGTGCGCTTAGCGGGATGACCCTTCGCTTAGCGAACATGCACAGCTCATCCTTCTTCCAGATTCTTCCTCGCGCTCAGCTGAGGAGGGTTGCGCTCAGCGGATGGCTCGCTTAGCCAGCAGATTGGCTTAGCCAGCAGATTGGCTTAGCGAGAAGGTAAAAATCAGCACTTCACAAACTTGCCTAATTAATCTGAAATTGAGAGAAAATGATTATTAAACACACAAAATAGAATCACTAAGTATTTATTAAGTATCTTTAACTAAAAGAACTTATAACACTACAAAATAATCATAACTTGGAGGAGTTTGATACAATTTACACAAGTTTTAAACACAAAAGTTAGTCGTATTCACCGACTAACAGTTACCCAGTACATGCCACATCAACAATTAGTGAGTCAACACATTACTCCTAACTATCATCGTTAGGATTTAACGACATCACCAAAATTATGAATTTTTCAAACAAGAGACACCAAATGTCTGAATTAGAAACCAGGGAAACCAAAATCACAGCTTTACTAAAATAGGGAGATCAAATGTGCACTTTAGCCAATTATTTTCTGCTACCATCTACCAATCACACCGTGATAATAGAGAATCTATTTTATAGTTTTAGATCACATTCGAATTAGATGTTGCATGACTCAGATTGAGTCACTTGAAGATAATTGATATTCCCCTCACTCTCTCTGCCAACCCCACAAAATGGAGTGGGGAGTGGAAAGAAAATTACATCATATTTTGGAGGTAGCAGCAAATTCAAAATTACAATTGAAATGGAACCATGACAGATAGGAACTTACCCAACTTGGGAACACACCCCACATTTATTTTACTACAAAATCAAGGAGAAGACAAAGAAAGAAAGAAAATGCCTATATTTTTTGCTATCTTTCTTGAGTACAACAGATTGAATGTGTTGACTCTATATACATAAAATGAAAGCGTGTGCCTTTCCAAGGACAATTGTAGTAACTCTATGTCCTTGATTCTTCATATTCCTTGAGGAGTAAAATAATACCTTGATTCATCACATTTGGAGGAGATTATTCACAGTAACCGTGACTGAATTTGTCCTTTGCAAGTCCTATAGTATCAAATGCTTTAGATTCTAATACATATTACATCAAGCAAGAAATTTATATGATAAAATCATGGATCCAAAATAACAAGTAACCCCCCCCCCAACTATAGGTCAATTGCAACTATACCCTTCAACTATAATATGTGTGATGTGTCATCATTTTCTTCTATTTCTTAAATCCTTTTTGCACCATTTTAATTACTGATTAGTCTTAATTGTCAAATTAATTAGGCAGTTTTATTATTTGGGCTCATTCAGCTAATTTGATGTTTTTAATGTAATTTCAGGAATTAATGAAACATTGGGCTTATTTGGGCTGAAATTACGTTTCTCGAGCTTATTGTTACTGTTCACGCAATGCACTTTTTGATTCTCTGCTTCTAATTGCAATTTCATTTTTATTTCTTCTTCTGCCTTTAGTTTCATTTACGTTTCTGCTTTAGTTTCATTCTCGTTTCTATTTCCAGTTTCATTTACATTTCTGCCTTTAGCTTCAATTGTGTTTTCTGTTCTTGGTTGAAATTATGGAAGGCTAAATTTCTGGTGTTGTTTCCTTCTGAGGATGAAGCTTAACTCTCTTCGAGGTTCTGTTTATATTGTGGCTTCCTGACAGTTTTCCTTTCACTAATTAACCCACATGCATTTTGTTAATCTGTGCACACTTCGTGTTCGATTAATTGCCTCTATGCTGAAATTGCATTCGTGCTTAATGAACAAGGGGTTAATTGGTGTACGTGTTGCTTAATCACATATTGACAGCCCTAAATTGATTTTCACTTAGCAAATTAAAATAGGGTTGGATTAAGTGGTTGACTGTTAGGGACGAATTCTTCATAACCTAGGACAAGAGAATGGCTTCTGAATCAGAGGAAACAACACATTTTTACTATTATTAATTTCGTATTCCAGTTTGCTTGTTCTTTAATTCACAAAACAAGCAAACCCCCCCCCCCCCCATTGTTACTGTTACTGCAAGTATATTATGAACATTTAGTTTTTCATTGCTCGTTGGGAAACGACCTAGGATCACTTCCTAGTTACTGCATTTTAATGTTTATTTGATTCGGGTATGGCCTCGATCTAATTTGGCACTGTTGCCCGGGAGCAGTGTCCAAAGATTCATAATAGCTAGTGTTGTGTTATTGTTTAATTCTTTCGTGTTTTATGTTTAATTGTTAGTGTTGTGTTAGTGTTTGTGTTAGTGTTGTTTAGTGTCTTGTTATTTTGTTTAGTGTGTGTTCTATTTTAGTTTTTCTATTAAGCGCTTCCCATGTTTCAGTTTTGGGTGTTTTGCTGTGAATAGTGTTTTGCGACGGATTTAGTGACCACTTTTGCTTGCGGCAAAACAAAGTAGTAGTGGAAATCCCTTAGCGACGGATTTTAGCGACCACCCTTGCTGAATTAATTGGGATTTTTTGTTTTGGTAGCTAGAACTGTTATTTTTGGCTGAATTTTTTTGTAGTTACTTCTTTTAATCCATATTTTGTGGGGAAAATAGCTAGAGCCTTTAGTTTGGTCAGATTTGAAAGTTTCAAAAAAGTAGCAAATTTTATTTTTGTCAAAACTTCAAACGGCCATAACTTTTGCTCCGGTTATCAGAATCACTATTATTATATATGTATTTGGGGTAGAAAAAAGTTTCCTACACCGTGGTAGTTGGCCATAGGCCGGCTGAGGTCTCCATCGTCCAAAAAAAGTGATTTTGTCAAAAGTTTTTTATTTTTCAAGTTTTATTCTCTTATTTTTCTTAAACTACCATTTTTAGCTTCCATAGTTAGACTTTTAATTTTTGTTTGAAATTTTATGTGCTATCTTCTCATCATTTTATAAGGTTGCTCACAAAATTTCAAGTCATTTGGATATCATTTGAGGGTAGCTGTAGTTCAAACCTACACTTTTATTTACATGAGGAGGCAACTAGTTGTGCATGCTGAATGTAGTGTATGACTAGAGGCAATCCATCTGACTTACAACCCTTTGATCCTGAGATAGATAGGACATTTCATAGATTAGTTAGGCATCATTTTGTACCTTTTGATCATCCTGAGCATTCCATTACTGGTGAGTCTGTGCATTCTGTTATTGGTGATTTTGAACATCCTGATTTTGAGCATTATAATTTTGAACATTCTGAGAACATGGCACAACCTCCACCCCGTGAGAGGACTCTAAGGGAAATGGCTGCACCTGATTTCACCTACGAAAGCTTGTGCATCCAATACCCTGATGAGGATGTCCCATATGTTCTTAAAACTGGACTGATCCATTTGCTTCCAAAGTTTCATGGCCTTGCACGTGAAGACCCACACAAACACCTGAAAGAATTCCATATTGTCTGCTCCACTATGAAACCACCAGATGTCCAGGAGGATCACATATTGCTGAAGGCCTTTCCTCATTCTTTAGAGGGAGTGGCAAAGGACTGGCTATATTACCTTGCTCCAAGGTCCATCACGAGATGGGATGCCCTCAAGAGAGTATTCTTAGAAAAAAAAATTTCCCTGCTTCCAGGACAACGACCATCAGAAAAGATATTTCAGGTATTAGACAACTCAGTGGGGAGAGCCTATATGAATATTGGGAGAGATTTAAAAAACTATGTGCCAATTGCCCTCACCATCAGATTTCGGAGCAGCTTCTTCTCCAATATTTTTATGAAGGACTCAGTAACATTGGAGAGAAGTATGATAGATGCTGCCAGTGGTGGAGCCCTTGGAGACATGACCCCTGCTGAAGCCAGAAATTTAATTGAGAAGATGGCTTCCAACTCCAAGCAGTTTAGCGCCAGAAATGATGCTATAGTCATTAGAGGAGTGCATGAGGTAGCTACAAACTCATCTACATCATCTGAAACTAAGAAGCTTGAAGGTAAACTAGATGCCTTGGTTAACTTGCTAACCCAGCTGGCCTTGAATCATAAATATGTACCTGTCGCAAGAGTCTGTGGTTTTTGCTCCTCTGCTGACCACCATACAGACCTTTGCCCTTCTATGCAGCTACCTGGAGCAATTGAGCAGCCTGAAGCTTATGCTGCAAACATTTACAATAGACCTCCTTAACCTCAGCAGCAAAATCAACCACAGCAGAACAATTATGACCTCTCCAGCAACAGATACAATCCCGGATGGAGGAATCACCCTAATCTCAAATGGTCTAGCCCTCAACAACAACAACAGCAGCCTGCTCCTTCCTTCCAACATGTTGTTGGCCCAAGCAGACCATACATTCGTCCACCAATCCAACAACAGCAACAGCCCCAGAAACAACAAACAGTTGAGGCTCCTCCGCAACCTTCCCTCGAAGAACTTTTGAGGCAAATGACTATGCAAAACATGCAGTTTCAACAAGAGACCAGAGCCTCTATTCAGAGCTTAACTAACCAGATATGATAATTGGCTACACGGTTGAATCAACAACAGTCCCAGAATTCTAACAAGCTGCCTTCTCAATCTGTCCAGAATCCCAAAAATGTGAGTGTCATTTCATTGAGATCGGGAAAGCAGTGTCAAGGACCTCTACCAGTAGCACCTTCCTCATCCATAAATGAAACTACCCAACTTCACTCTACTCCAGAAAAAGATGATGACAAAAATTTAAAGAGTAAGTTACCTAACAATTTATGTGCAGGTGAATCTTCCACTGGTAATTCTGATTTGCAGAAGCAGTATATCTCTCTTCCATTCCCTCAAAGAGCAGTTCACAACAAAAAAATGGAAGAGGCAGAGAAAGAGATCTTGGAAACATTTAGAAAAGTAGAGGTAAACATACCTCTGCTGGATGCAATAAAGCAAATTCCAAGATATGCTAAATTCTTGAAGGAGTTGTGCACTGATAAGCGGAAGCTTAAAGGAAGTGAACGAATTAGCATGGGCAGAAATGTCTTCGCATTGATTGGTAAATCTGTCCCCCAAATCCCTGAAAAATGTAAAGATCCAGGTACATTCAGCATACCTTGTATTATAGGGAATAGTAAGTTTGACAATGCCATGCTAGATTTAGGAGCTTATGTTAGTGTTATGCCTCTGTCTATTTTTAATTCTCTATCTCTAGGTCCCTTGCAGTCAACTGATGTGGTAATTCATTTAGCTAATAGAAGTGTTGCCTATCCTACTGGTTTCATAGAGGATGTCTTAGTTAGAGTTAGTGAACTGATTTTCCCTGTTGATTTTTATATATTGAATATGGAGGAGGGATTTTCTCAAGGATCAGTTCCCATTATTCTAGGCAGACCCTTTATGAAAATTGCTAGAACTAAGATAGATGTATATGCAGGCACACTATCTATGGAGTTTGGTGATATAACTGTTCATTTTAATATTCTGGATGCTATGAAACACCCATCTGAAGATCTTTCTGTATTTTGTGCTGAAATAATTGACCATCGCTTTGATAAATACATGATTGATCTTTATTCTAATCTGCATGCCTCTCACTCTTCATGCATTGAGTCTGAAATTGTACTTGATCATATGTCAGAATTTGATGCTGAGAGTGAATCTGAAATTGATATTGATTGCATGTCTGGTGGTGTTTTACCTCTTGAGATTAATTTTATAGAGTCAGATAGAACTAACCATGTTTAAGGAAGTACACATACCTCTGACTTTCTTTATGAGGTACAAGCTGAGAAACCATCTCCTTCTACCAGAATTGAAGCTTCTGCCATCAAATTTAAAATATGCTTACTAGGATGATAGCAAAAGTTTTCCAGTTTTTATATCTGCCTCCCTTGCTGATGAGCAAGAGGAGAAGTTGTTATCTATTCTCAAGAAGCATAAGAAGGCTATAGACTGGACCCTGACGGACATTCCTGGTATTAGCCCATCCACATGTATGCATCGAATAAATTTAGAGGATGGAGCTAAACCAGTAAGACAGCCACAGAGAAGACTCAACCCGGTGATTCTTGATGTAGTGAAGAAGGAGATAACCAAGCTTTTGTATGCTGGAATCATTTATCCTATCTCCGACAGCCAATGGGTGAGTATCGTCCAGGTAGTCCCGAAGAAAACCAGCCTCACTGTGATAAAAAATGAGAAGGAGGAGTTGATTCCTACTCAGGTGCAGAATAGTTGGAGAGTCTGCGTCAACTATAGGAGGCTGAACCAGGTTACCAAAATGGACAATTTCCCCCTGTCATTCATTGACTAGATGCTTGAACGCCTGGCAGGTAAATCTCACTACTGTTTCCTTGATGGTTTTTCTAGTTATATGCAAATCACTATTGCTCCTGAGGATCAGGAAAAAACCACATTCACCTGCCCTTTCGGCACTTTTGCCTATAGGAGGATGTCTTTCGGCCTGTGCAATGCCCTTGGTACCTTCCAGTGGTGCATGATCAGTATTTTCAGTGATTTTTTAGAAAATTGCATAGAGGTGTTTATGGATGATTTCACTGTATACGGATCCTCTTTTGATCTTGCAAAAAATTCTATTATATCACAATTGTCATACCCCTCTTGTGTGCGAGAGGTGCGATCTTTTCTTGGTCATGCAGGATTCTATAGGCGCTTTATAAGAGATTTTAGCAAAGTAGCCCTTCCACTGTCCAACTTGTTGCAAAAGGAGGTGGAGTTTGACTTTAATGATAAATGCAAATAGGCTTTTGATTGCCTCAAAAGAGCGCTGACTACCACCCCCATCAACCAGGCACCCAACTGGAAAACCCCTTTTGAGCTTATGTGTGATGCATCAAATTATGCATTGGGGGTTGTCCTTGCTCAGAAAATTGATAAATTGCCTAGGGTGATATATTATGCTTCTAGGACTTTAGATGCTGCCCAGGCGAATTATACTACTACTCAGAAAGAGCTACTAGCCATAGTTTTTGCTCTTGAAAAATTTTGATCTTATTTGCTTGGTACCCGCATTATTGTTTTTACTGACCATGCAGCTCTAAAGTACTTGTTGAATAAGGCTGATTCTAAGCCTAGGTTGATCTGATGGATGCTTTGGCTCCAAGAGTCTGACTTGGAGATCCGTGATAGGAGCGGAGCACAAAATTTAGTTGTTGATCAGTTGAGTCGGATCGAACATGTGTCTGATGCGGATTCCCCCATTCGGGATGATTTCCCGGATGATCATTTGTATATACTGTATAGTATTTCTTATTCTCTTTCTACTCCCTGGTTTGCTAACATTGTCAATTATTTAGTTGCTTCTGTTTTTCCTCACTTAGCATCTAAGGCCCAAAAAGATAAAATTAAAAGTGATGCTAAGCATTTTATTTGGGATGACCCTTACTTGTGGAAATTGTGCAGTGATCAGATCATTAGATGGTGCATTCCAGATCATGAGACTGACTCAGTCCTGCAGTTCTGTCATTCTTCCGCACCGAGAGGTCATCTGGGTGTTCAAAGGACAGCTCGCAAAGTGCTTGAATGTGGCTTTTATTGGCCCACAATCTTTAAAGATGCGTGGAAGATTTGTAGCACTTGTGAGCAGTGTCAGAGAGCAAGAAGTGCACTTACATGGCGACAACAAAAGCCTCAGCAACCGATGCTATTCTGTGAGGTGTTTGATGTCTGGGGCATAGATTTCATGGGTCCTTTTCCTGTCTCTTTTGGTTATGTTTACATTCTCCTTGCAGTTGATTATGTTTCAAAATGGGTGGAAGCCAAACCCACTAGAACTAATGATGCTAAGGTTGTTGCAGATTTTGTCAGAGCTAATTTGTTTTGCATGTTTGGAGTACCTAAAGTAATCGTTAGTGATCAAGGAACCCATTTTTGCAACAAATCAATGCATGCCTTGCTTAAAAAGTACGGGGTGGTACACAGAGTATCCACACCATACCACCTCCAAACCAATGGACAGACAAAAATTTCTAACAGGGAGATCAAGAGAATTTTAGAGAAGATTGTGCAGCCAAGCAGGAAAGATTGGAGTACCAGGCTTGATGATGCTCTTTGGGCACATCGGACTGCCTACAAAGCACCCATAGGAATGTCTCCTTATCGGGTTGTCTTTGGAAAGGCATGTCATCTTCCAGTGGAGATTGAGCACAAAGCATATTGGGCAGTGAAGACTTGCAACTTCTCTATGGATCAAGCTGGTGAGGAAAGAAAGTTGCAACTGAGTGAGTTAGATGAGATCCGCCTAAAAGTTGCAACTGAATGCCAAGTTCTACAAAGAAAAGACCAAGAAGTTCCATGATTGCATGATAATTAAGAAGGACTTCATGGTTGGGCAAAAAGTGTTATTGTATAATTCTAGGCTTGGACTCATGAGTGGTAAGTTAAGGTCTAAGTGGATTGGTCCTTTTGTTGTTACTAATGTTTTTCCTTATGGTACAATTGAGATCAAAAGTGACTCCACAAACAAGAGCTTCAAGGTCAACAGACACCGACTTAAGCCATTCCTCACAAACCCTTCTTTAGTGGACATAGTGGTGGAAGAGACTTCCTTTCTCCACCCTACTCTTCCTCCACCATGACTTAGGGAGTTCTTCTTTTCCTATCTCCTTCTTTGCTTTTATTACACTTGTCCGATTCTATTTGATGTTTTAATTGCTATTAATCTTTTAATTGTGCTACATTGAGGACAATGTGTTGTTTAAGTATGGGGGGGAGTGTTCTTTGGTTTTGCTAGTTTTGTCGGTTTTGTTAATTTTGTTAGTTGTGTTAAATTTGTTAATTTTGTTAGTTTTGTTGGGTTTCTAGTTTAATATTTTAGGTCAATTTTGTTTGCATGTACAACTTTGCATGTTTTTCTTTGAATTATAGGATATGTTCAAGAAATGGGTAATTGTTTTGAAAATAAAAGTCTCTTGACATTTTGTGATTTGAAATCCTTGATTTTCCTCTACATGTCATGATAGTTTTGAAAGCTCAATTCGAAAGTGATAAGTTTACCTTTGTGAGAATTGGAGCCATCCATCATCATAATCATTTGGTGTGTTTTGTCCCATTGATTGCTTGCACAATAGCCTTGGCTTGATTCTTGTTGATGCTTCCTAATTCACATGCACATTTGGAAATGATTTAGGTAATTTTGTTCTTATAAGCCTCTAGCCAAATGGACTTACCTTGAATTAATTCCTTTGTTAACCCTTTTGAACCTTGTTTCCCTTTCCTTGTTTTGAAGCTCACTACAAGCCTTAAGTGAAAAACCATGATATCACCATATCCTTAAGGAATTTTGGAGCTTTGGAATTGTTTTGGGAATAAGTGTGGGGGGGTTTTTGTTTCATTGGATAACATGTTTTGTTGGCTATGCTTCATGATGTATTTTGGTCCATACTTGATGTACATTTTATATTGGTTAAATGTTGGACATGCTGAATGAGATGTTGTTTCTTAAATGCTACAGAGTAAAAAAAATCGAAAAAGAAAAAGAAATGCAATAAAGTTGAGTGAATAAGATCTTAAATGGAAAAAGAATGATAAGACTCTTGGTTCTGCTCTTTATGTTTAAATTTTATCTTTAGGTCTTCTTATTTTTTTCTTAATATGCACTTATGTTTAAATTCCATATTTTTCCATACCTTGTCCTTGGCCCCATTACAACCTTAAAAGATCTTTCGATCCTCATGTGCTTGTGTTTATGGGTTGATTGTCAATTTTAGAATCTTGCCAAGTTTATGTGGTGTTGGTTTTCATGGGTGCTTTGAGGGTAAATAGTAGCCTAGACACTTGAGAGATAGAACGTATATCTTGTTAGGCTTTATCACTTTTCATTCTTGAGCTGATTAACTATCTTGCCATGATTGGGTTGCTTGGATGATTTTCATTAATGTCTTGACTTTTCGAATCTCTTCATGTTAGATGTTAGATGTTACCCATTCCTTTCATTCCTTGATGTTCATTGAGAAATATGTGAATGTTCTTGTTTGTCTCTCTTTGATATCCTTGGATTTTGTTCTTTGTTTCATTTTTCCTAGGAGTGCAAAAGGCTAAGTATGGGGGGTTTTGATGTGTCATCATTTTCTTCTATTTCTTAAACCCTTTTTGCACCATTTTAATTACTGATTAGTCTTAATTGTCAAATTAATTAGGCAGCTTTATTATTTGGGCTCATTCAGCTAATATGATGTTTTTAATCTAATTTCAGGAATTAATGAAACATTGGGCTTAATTTGGATTTTGGTTGTGGACTTGAAGAGGGCAAATAAAGCAGCGCTTACCTTAGTTAATTTCTAATAAGGAGATTGCAATTTTATTTTATGTTGTTCAGTGTTTATTTCGTTTTGGGCCAGAATAATGTAATAGGGCCCAGTGACTTTGAGTGATTCTTTTAAGCAGCCTTGGGATTCATGCAAGGCTATTCTGTTAGACTATTATTCAGAGCATAGGCTTAGGATTTTACGTTTTTTGAGCTTATTGTTACTGTTCACGTAATGCACTTTTTGATTCTCTGCTTCTAATTGCAATTTCGTTTTTATTTCTTCTTTTGCCTTTAGTTTCATTTACGTTTCTGCTTTAGTTTCATTCTTGTTTCCATTTCCAATTTCATTTACGTTTCTGCCTTTAGCTTCCATTGCATTTTTTGTTCTTGGTTGAAATTATGGAAGGCTAAATTTCTGGTGTTGTTTCCTTCTGAGGACGAAGCTTAACTCTCTTCGAGGTTCTCTATTTAACGTTATCCTAGTGTTCTTATGCTGAGAAACTACTCAAACCATGATTCTTCACATGAATGAGCCTAACTCTCTTTAGACTTCATCCTTGATCCCTCAATAAACTTGTTCTAAAAGAGTTGCACTAAGCCTACAACATAAAATGGACTAGATCATCACACTTCATTCCTAAACATACAGATTTCTAGCTTGCATTATCAAGTTCTAAGGTTTTAAAGTCTTTCCCAAAACTAAAAAGCCTAACTACACATACAAAAGGGTGATCAAGCCATAAGCATGTAAAATAAGTATAGATAGAAACAATGAACACAAAAAAATAACATTAAATAGATAGTGAGAATATTACATCAAGATTGTTCAATAGAACTCCCCAACAAAGAAGCTTAGCCTTCCATTACAAACAAAGCTTCAAAACTAAAAAAGAAACTATTTTTGGTGAAACAAATTGGAAGAAGATAGTGGAGGATGTCTCCTCCAGCCTCTAAACCCTAAATCTCTCTCTTTTCCTGAACTAAGCTCTCTCTGTTGCTCCAAACTCGTCTCCCTTTTTAAAAACCCCGCCAACCTCATTGTTTTAAAGGCTCTTGGACTCTTCAGCTTCCGAAGGCTCACATAGTGAGCATGGCTCGCTAAGCGAGAGTTAGTGAATTTTCGCTTAGCAAGAGTGGACGCGCTAAGCGCAAGAAGAAACAACATCCTCGCTGGGCAGGCTGGTTGAGCGCACAGATCTTTGACTTCTCCTCTTCTAGGTTTTCCCATCCGCTAAGCGGGCAGGATGTCTCGCTAAGCGGATGCATCTCGTTAAGCGGATACACTTCGCTAAGCGAGTCATTAGCTGCTTTAATCTTCTCTTCTTTGGCCTGAAACTGAGTTGGATTCAACATTAGGTCACAAAATTGGAGTTCCTAACCTATAAAATCACATAATAAATAAAATATGTACAATTCCTACAAAAAGAACCATAAATAGGAGGCATAATTCTATTTCTTTGCAAATATTCAATACCAAACTAACTCATGAATAACAACTAACATAGGCTAATGCTTCACAACTTTTCTTCTTGCTTCTTGATAAGTCTTATTTCTTTGAAAGCACTTCAAGCCAAACGTTAGTAGCAAAAGTCTAAAGGACTTAAAATTTGTTTCTTTAAAGTTTGTTTCATTAAAACATGAATATCATAAAAGGGTTATGCTTCAACAATATGTTTGATTCCTTGTCTGACCTGTTCGATTGACCAAGTTGAGTTGGGCTTTAAAATTATTATAAATGTTCTTAATTAATATTAAATGCTCTTAATATATAGTGATTCCATAAATGCTCTTAATGACATATTAAATAAGAAGATAAATGTTTTCAGATGCACCGTCTTTTACTCGAAACTCCCCTTGGTCCATTTTGTTTTACATTTCAACAAAAAAAAAATCATTAGATTATCATTTTACAATATTGATGAAGCATTAATCATTCTTTAAATCCTTAACCATTTATTGTGGAGCGAGAAAATAAAAAAATATATAGAAGAGACATAATCTATTGAATATGAAAGACAAGAGATACATTAGAAAATTGCATAATGTTTTATATAAAAATTTGAAATATTAACTAAGGAGGTGCAACTTAGTTGATCGACCAATATTCATGAGTTATTCTAAACCAACTACTACTTGAGTTTGATTCTTATGGATTCAAAAACATTAATTACATTTAAAATCATGCACATTTTTTTTTATTTTGACAACTCAAGTATGATCTAATAATTTATTTATTGTTCTTAGAATTTGAATAATAAATATATTATTTGCTTAAATTGAAATAAAAAAAACTAAAATCAAAGGTGGACCACATTTTTACATCTCTCTGACCTCCCCTCCTTTTTTCTTCAAGAATATTCCTCTTTTTCCCTATAAAAAACCTCAAAACTTGGTCTTCATGCTCATTCTTAGCGAGACGACATGAGGAAAACCAAAGCTAGTGACAATTATCACTGATGTGCCATCATTTTCTTCTATTTTCTAAACCCTTTTTGCACCATTTTAATTACTGATTGGTCTTAATTGTCAATTAATCAGGCAGTTTTATTATTTGGGCTCATTTAGCTAATTTGATGTTTTTAATCTAATTTCAGGAATTAATGAAACATTGGGATTAATCCGGATTTTGGTTATGGACTTGAAGAGGGAAAATAAAACAGCGCTTACCTTAGTTAATTTCTAATTAGGAAATTTCGCAATTTTATTTTATGTTGTTCAGTGTTTATTTCGTTTTGGGCCAGAGTATTGTAATAGGGCCCAGTGACTTTGAGTGACTCTTTTTAAATAGTAGCCTTGGGATTCGTGCAAGGCTATTATGTTATGCTATTTTATTATTCAGAGCTTTTGTTTTAGGTTTTCACGTTCTTTTGTTCTAAGGCTACTGTTTTCGTTCTTAATGCAATTTTCCGTTTTCTGCTTCTAATTACAATTTCATTCTTGCTTCTTCTTCTACTTTCATTTACGTTTCTGTTTCATTTACATTTCTGTTCATTTACGTTTCTGTTAATTTACGTTTCTGCTTCATGTTTCATTTGCGTTTTCTGTTTGAATCTATGGAAGGCTAGTTTTTCTGGTGTTGTTTTCTTTTGAGGACGAAGCCCAACTCTCTTTGAGGTTTCGTTTGTAATGTGGTTTCCTGGCAGTTTTCCCTTCACCAGTTATCCCAAATTCGTGAACATTAATCAGTGCACGCTTCGTGTTCGATTAATTGCCTCTGAGCCTAACTTGCGTTCATGCTTAATGGACGAAGGGGTAACTGGTGTATGTGGTGCTTAATCACGTATTGACAACACTAAGTTGATTTTCGCTTAGTAAATTGAAATAGGGTTGGATTAAGTGGTTGACTGTTAGGGACGAATTCTCTATAACCTAGGATAAGAGAATGGCTTCTGAATCAGAGGAAACAACCCGTTTTTAATATTAGTAGTCTCATATTCCAGTTTACTTGTTCTGCTCTTTAATCACGAAACAAACAACCCCCCCCAATCGTTTCTGTTACTGCGCAAGTATATTATGAACATTTGGTTTGTCATTGCTCGTTGGGAAACGACCTAGGATCACTTCCTAGGTATTGCATTTTCATGTTTATTTGATTCGGGTACGGCCTCGATCAAATTTGGCGCCATTGCCGGGGAGCAGTGTCCAAAGGTTCATAATAGCTAGCTAGTGTTGTGTGTTTAATCCTTTCGTGTTTTATGTTTAATTGTTAGTATTGTGTTAGTATGTGTGTTAGTGTTGTTCAGTGTCCTGGTATTTTGTTTAGTGTGTGTTCTGTTTCAGTTTTCCCATTAAGTGTTTCCCCTGTTTCAGTCTTGGGTGTTTTGCTGTGAATAGTGTTTTGCGACGGACTTAGCGACCACTTTTGCTTGCGGCAAAACAGAGTAGTTGTAGAAATCAACTAGAGACGGATTTTAGCAACCACCCATGCTGAATTATTTGAGATTTTTTGTTTTAGTAGCTAGGGTTGTTATTTTTGGCTGAATTTTTTTGTGGTAACTTCTTTTAACCTATATTTTGTGGGAAAAATAGCTAGAGCCTTTAGTTTGGTCAGATTTGAAAGTTCCAAAAAAGTAGCAAATTTTGTGTTTGTCGAAACTTCAAACGGCCATAACTTTTGCTCTGGTTATCAGAATCGCAATTATTATATATGTATTTGGGGTAGAAAAAAATTTCCTACGCAGAGGTAGTGGGCCATAGGCCGGCTGAGGTCTCCATCTTCCAAAAATAGTGATTCTATCAAAAGTTTTTTATTTTTCAAGTTTTATTCACTTATTTTTCTTAACCTACCATTTTTAGCTTCCATAGTTAGACTTTGAATTTTTGCCTGAAATTTTTTGTTCTATCTTCTCATCATTTTATAAGGTTTCTCACAAAATTTCAAGTCATTTGGATATCATTTGAGGGTAGCTGTAGTTCAAACCTGCACCTTTATTTACATGACAAGGCAACTAGTTGTGCATGCTGAATGTAGTGTATGACTAGAGGCAATCCATCTGACTTACAACCCTTTGACCCTGAGATAGATAGGACATTTCATAGATTAGTTAGGCATCATTTTATACCTTTTGATCATCCTGAGTGTCATACCCTAATTTCGTCCGGGGACCTTTGCTTGATGACATGCGACTTTTATTTGGTCCTTGTAAGGTGCTTGGCACCCATCATTAGGCAATTTGTGAAATTCCGGGATGTGCCAGAAAACAGAAGAAAATATTGATGCACAATCCGTAAGGTTCTGTGACACACCGGAAGTCAAATGGAAGCATCGTTGCACAATTAGTGAGATTCCATAACATTCCGTAAGTCAAAAAAGGGATGATTATGTAATCCACGAGGTTCCGTAACATTACGGAAAGAAAACAAGTATCGTTACGAAATTCGTAAGTTTCCGTAACTTTACGAAAAAAGAATCACCAAAAAAAGGCAGGGGGTGTACTTAGTAAAAATGGGGGTGCAAATAGCAACCAGGCCCACTTGGGCCCTCTAGAAGATTCCTCCAGAAGGTTGTTGCTTCTGGAGGAAGCAACCCTGCTCGCCTGGGCGAGCTGGGCGGCAACCATCTCCCCTATTTTGCTATAAATAGGGGAGGAAGTGAGAAGGAAAAGGGTTCAGCCCCTTAGGCACTTCTCTCTCTTTCGAATTTGCTTGGAAAAATTGTTTCCGTGAAGAAAATCTAAGCTGAGGCGCTTCCGAAACGTTTCCGTAACGTTTTCCGTGAAGAATTTCGCAAAGGTTTCGACCGTTCTTCGACGTTCTTCATTCGTTCTTCATCGTTCTTCGATCTTCAACGGGTAAGTACCTTGAACCAAGCTTTTCGATTCATTCTATGTACCCGTGGTGGTCCACATTGTGTTTTGTGTATTTTTATTCTCGTTTCATTTACTTTTTATACCCCCTTTTGACGTGCTTAAGCCATTTTATTTAAGTCATTTCTCGCTTAACCTAAAAATAAAATAAATTTCCACCGATCGTTTGAATTGTATTATCTGTTAACTTCGGTTAAAATGAATTTCGGCCGTTCGGTCGTGCCGTAACCACGTTGGAAATCAAAAAAAGAGGTAAAATAATAATATAATAATCAAAAAAATATCTTTTAGTAAAATAAAGCGAAAAATCAATCGGACGTTTTCTCTTTGGGATTTCTCATTCTTAATTGAATTGACTAATAACTAAAGTGAAATTAAGGCTAAAATCAACTCGCCTAGTCAAGCTCGTCCATAAAAATAGGTTTTTGAAGTTTATCATTTCAATTTCTTACTAAGTAAAATGGATCATTTTCAAGGTCCAACGCCTTAAAATGATCACCTTTTAAGTAAAAAAGAATCACTTGATAAGAAAGAACTACGTAGGTCTGATTTCCTCATCGCAATTGAGGAATACGTAGGAGCAAAGGGAAACACCCTTGTCGACCACAAAAGAGAAAAAAATATAAAAAGGGTATAAAGGATATAAAGACATAAAAAGGGAACATAAAAATCAAAGTCACGTTTGCACAATTCGATTAAAGGCTGCCGTCCCTTGGGACGGACGTGTGGGGTGCTAATACCTTCCCCGTGCGTAAATACAACTCCCGAACCTTTCACTTAAAAGTTCGTAGATCGCGTCTTTTCCGGTTTTTCCGACGTTTTCCTCAAATAAACGTTGGTGGCGACTCCGCGCATATTCCTTTCGTGGAACACGCATCCCGCGAGTCACGCGTCGCCCTCTCGCCGAAGGATAGGTTGCGACACTGAGCATTCCATTACTGGTGAATCTGTGCATTCTGTTATTGGTGATTTTGAACATCCTGATTTGGAGCATTATAATTTTAAGCATTCTGATTCTGAGCATTCTGATTTTGCACATTCTGAGAACATGGCACAACCTCCACCCCGTGAGAGGACTCTAAGGGAAATGGCTGCACCTGATTTCACCTACGAAAGCTTGTGCATCCAATACCCTGATGAGGATGTCCCATATGTTCTTAAAACTGGACTGATTCATTTGCTTCCAAAGTTTCATGCCCTTGTAGGTGAAGACCCGCACAAAAATTTGAAGGAATTTCATATTGTCTGCTCCACCATGAAACCCCCAGATGTTCAAGAGAATCACATATTTCTGAAGGCTTTTCCTCATTCATTAGAGGGAGTGGCAAAGGACTGGCTGTATTACCTTGCTCCAAGGTCCATCACGAGCTGGGATGACCTTAAGAGAGTATTCTTAGAAAACATTTTCCCTGCTTCCAGGACCACAGCCATCAGGAAAGATATCTCAGGTATTAGACAACTCAGTGGAGAAAGCCTGTATGAGTACTGGGAGCGATTTAAAAAACTATGTGCCAGTTGCCCTGACCATTAGATTTCGGAGCAGCTTCTTCTCCAATATTTTTATGAAGGACTCAGTAATATGGAGAGAAGTATGATAGATGCTGCCAGTGGTGGAGCCCTTGGAGACATGACTCCTGCTGAAGCAAGAAATTTAATTGAGAAGATGGCTTCCAACTCCCAGCAGTTTAGCGCTAGAAATAATGCCATAGTCATTAGAGGAGTGCATGAGGTAGCTACAAACTCAGCTGCATCATATGAGACTAAGAAGCTTGAAGGCAAACTAGATGCATTGGTTAACTTGGTAACCCAGCTGGCCTTGAATCAGAAATTTGTACCTGTCGCAAGGGTTTGTGGTTTGTGCTCCTCTGTTGACCACCATACAGACCTTTGCCCTTCCATGCAGCAACCTGGAGCAATTGAGCAGCCTGAAGCTTATGCTGCAAATATTTACAATAGACCTCCTCAACCTCAGCAGCAAAATCAACCACAGCAGAACAATTATGACCTCTCCAGCAACAGATACAACCCTGGATGGAGGAATCACCCTAATCTCAGATGGTCCAGCCCTCAGCAACAACAACAGCAACCTGCTCCTTCCTTCCAAAATGCTGCTGGCCCAAGCAGACCATACATTCCTCCACCAATCCAACAACAACAACAACCCCAGAAACAGCCAACAGTTGAGGCCCCTACACAACCTTCCCTCGAAGAACTTGTGAGGCAAATGACTATGCAAAACATGCAGTTTCAACAAGAGACCAGAGCTTCCATTCAGAGCTTGACTAATCAGATGGGACAATTAGCTACACAATTGAATCAACAACAGTCCCAGAATTCTGACAAGCTACCTTCTCCTGCTGTCCAAAATCCCAAAAATGTCAGTGCCATTTCATTGCGGTCGGGAAAGCAATGTCAAGGACCTCAACCCATAGCACCTTCCTCATCTGCAAATAAACCTGCCAAACTTCACTCTGCTCCAGAAAAAGGTGATGACAAAAATTTACCTAACAATTTCTGTGCAGGTGAATCTTCTTCCACAGGTAATTCTGATTTGCAGAAGCAGCACATTCCCCCTCTTCCATTCCCTCCAAGAGCAGTTTCCAACAAAAAAATGGAAGAGACAGAGAAAGAGATCTTGGAAACGTTTAGAAAAATAGAGGTAAACATACCTCTGTTGGATGCAATAAAGCAAATTCCAAGATATGCTAAATTCTTGAAGGAGCTGTGCACTAATAAGCGGAAGCTTAAAGGAAGTGAACGAATTAGCATGGGCAGAAATGTCTCTGCATTGATTGGTAAATCTGTTCCTCAAATTCCTGAAAAATGCAAAGATCCAGGTACATTCAGCATACCTTGTATTATAGGGAATAGTAAGTTTGACAATGCCATGCTAGATTTAGGAGCTTCTGTTAGTGTTATGCCTCTTTCTATTTTTAATTCTCTATCGCTAGGTCCCTTGCAGTCAACTGATGTGGTAATTTATTTAGCTAATAGAAGTGTTGCCTACCCTGTTGGTTTCATAGAAGATGTCCTAGTTAGAGTTGGTGAACTGATTTTCCCTACTGATTTTTATATATTGAATATGGAAGATGGATTTTCTCAAGGATCAGTTCCCATCATTCTAGGTAGACCCTTTATGAAAACTGCTAGAACTAAGATAGATGTTTATGTAGGCACACTATCCATGGAGTTTGGTGATATAACTGTTCATTTTAATATTCTGGATGCTATGAAATACCCATCTGAAAATCTTTCTGTATTTCGTGCTGAAATAATTGACCATGTTGTTGATGAATACATGACTGATCTTTATTCTAATATGCATGCCTCTCACTCTTCATGCATTGAGTCTGAAATTGTACTTGACCATATGTCTAAATTTGATGCTGAGAGTGAATCTGAGAGTGATATTGATTGCATGTCTGGTGGTGGTGTTTTACCTCTCGAGATTGATTTTATAGAGTCAGATAGGACTAACCATGTTTCAGGAAGTACACATACCTCTGACTTTCTTTATGAGGTAAAGGCTGAGAAACCATCTCCTTCAACCACTGTCCAGCCGACCACACCAGAATTGAAGCCTCTGCCATAAAATTTAAAATACGCTTACTTGGATGATAGCAAGAGTTTTCCAGTGATTATATCTACCTCCCTTGTTGATGAGCAAGAGGAGAAGTTGTTGTCAGTTCTCAAGAAGCATAAGAAGGCTATAGGCTGGACCCTGGCGGACATTCCTGGTATTAGCCCATCCACATGTATGCATCGAATAAATTTAGAGGATGGAGCTAAACCAGTAAGACGACCACATAGAAGACTCAACCCGGTGATTCTTGATGTAGTGAAGAAGGAGATAACCAAGCTTTTGCAAGCTGGAATCATTAATCCTATCTCCGACAGCCAATGGGTGAGTCCCGTCCAGGTAGTCCCGAAGAAGACCAGCCTCACTGTGATCAAAAATGAGAAGGAGGAGCTGATTCCTACTCGGGTGCAGAATAGTTGGAGAGTCTGCATTGACTATAGGAGACTGAACCTGGTTACCAAAAAGGACCATTTTCCCCTGCCATTCATTGACCAGATGCTTGAACGCCTGGCAGGTAAATCCCACTACTATTTCCTTGATGGTTTTTCTGGTTATATGCAAATTACTATTGCTCCTGAGGATCAGGAAAAGACCACATTCACCTGCCCCTTCGGCACTTTTGCCTATAGGAGGATGCCTTTTGGCCTGTGCAATGCCCCTGGTACCTTCCAGCGGTGCATGATTAGTATTTTCAGTGATTTTTTAGAAAATTGCATAGAGGTGTTTATGGATGATTTCATTGTATATGGATCCTCTTTTGATGGTTGTTTGAATATTATGGAAAAAGTTTTGAATAGATGCATTGAAACTAACCTTGTTCTAAATTTTGAAAAATGTCATTTTATGGTTGAGCAAGGTATAGTTTTAGGCCACATTATTTCCAATAAGGGTATTGAAGTAGATCCTGCAAAAATTTCTGTTATTTCACAATTGCCTTACCCCTCTTGTGTGCGAGAGGTGCGATCTTTTCTTGGTCATGCAGGATTCTACAGACGCTTTATAAGGGATTTTAGCAAAGTAGCCCTTCCACTGTCCAACTTGTTGCAAAAGGAGGTGGAGTTTGACTTTAATGACAGATGCAAAGAGGCTTTTGATTGCCTCAAAAGAGCGCTGACTACCACCCCCATCATCCAGGCACCCGATTGGACAGCCCCTTTTGAGCTTATGTGTGATGCATCAAATTATGCATTGGGGGCTGTCCTTGCTCAGAAAATTGATAAATTGCCCAGGGTGATATATTATGCTTCTAGGACTTTAGATGCTGCCCAAGCGAATTATACTACTACTGAGAAAGAACTTCTAGCCATAGTTTTTGCTCTTGAAAAATTTCGATCTTATTTGCTTGGTACCCGCATTATTGTTTACACTGACCATGCTACTCTAAATTACTTGTTGAAGAAGGCTGATTCTAAGCCTAGGTTGATCCGATGGATGCTCTGGTTCCAAGAGTTTGACTTGGAGATCCGTGATAGGAGCGAAGCACAAAATCTAGTTGCTGATCATTTGAGTCAGATCAAACGTGTATCAGATGCGGATTCACCCATTCGGGATGATTTCCCGGATGATCATTTGTATATACTGTATAGTATTTCTGACTCTCTTTCTACTCCCTGGTTTGCTAACATTGTCAATTATTTAGTTGCCTCTGTTTTTCCTCCCTTAGCATCTAAGGCCCAAAGAGATAAAATTAAAAGTGATGCTAAGCATTTTATTTGGGATGACCCCTACTTGTGGAAATTGTGTAGTGATCAGGTAATTAGACGATGCATTCCAGATCATGAGACTGACTCAGTCCTGCAGTTCTGTCATTCTTCCGCACCGGGAGGTCATCTGGGTGTTCAAAGGACAGCTCGCAAAGTGCTTGATTGTGGTTTTTATTGGCCCGCCATCTTTAAAGATGCGTGGAAGATCTGCAGCACTTGTGAGCAGTGTCAGAGAGCAGGAAATACACTTACATGGCGACAACAAATGCCTCAGCAACCTATGCTATTCTATGAGGTGTTTGATGTCTAGGGTATAGATTTCATGGGCCCTTTTCCTGTCTCTTTTGGTTATGTTTACATTCTCCTTGCAGTTGACTATGTTTCAAAATGGGTGGAAGCCAAGCCCACTAGAACTAATGATGTTAAAGTTGTTGCAGACTTTGTCAGGTCTAATATGTTTTGCAGGTTTGGAGTACCTAAAGCAATTTTTAGTGATCAAGGAACCCATTTTTGCAATAGGACAATGCATGCCCTGCTTAAAAAGTACAGGGTGGTACACAGGGTATCCACACCTTACCACCCCCAGACCAATGGACAGACAAAAATTTCTAACCGGAAAATCAAGAGAATTTTAGAGAAGATTGTGCAGCCAAGCAGGAAAGATTGGAGTACTAGACTTGATGATGCTCTCTGGGCACATCGGACTGCCTACAAAGCACCCATAGGAATGTCTCCTTATCGGGTTGTCTTTGGAAAGGCATATCATCTTCCAGTGGAAATTGAGCACAAAGCTTACTGGGCAGTGAAGACTTGCAACTTCTCTATGGATCAAGCTGGTGAGGAAAGAAAGTTGCAACTGAGTGAGTTAGATGAAATCCACCTAGAAGCCTACGAGAATGCCAAGTTCTACAAAGAAAAGACCAAGAAGTTCCATGATAACATGATAGTTAAGAAGGACTTCATGGTTGGGCAAAAAGTGTTATTGTATAATTCTAGGCTTGGACTCATGAGTGGTAAGTTGAGGTCTAAGTGGATTGGTCCTTTTGTTGTTACTAATGTTTTTCCTTATGGTATAGTTGAGATCAAAAGCGACTCCACAAACAAGAGCTTCAAGGTCAATGGACATCGACTTAAGCTATTCCTCACGAACCCTTCTTTAGTGGACGTAGTGGTGGAAGAGACTTCCTTACTCCACCCTACTCTTCCTCCACCATGACTTAGGGAGTTTTTCTTTTCCTATCTCCTTCTTTGCTTTTATTACACTTGTCCAATTCTATTTGATGATTTAATTGTTTTTAATCTTTTAATTGTGCTACATTGAGGACAATGTGTTGTTGGGGGGGGGGGGGGGAGTGTTCTTTGGTTTTGCTAGTTTTGTTGGTTTTGTTAATTTGTTAGTTGTGTTAATTTGTTAATGTTGTTAGTTTCATCGGATTTTTAGTTTAATATTTTGGGTCAATTTTGTGTGCATGTACGACTTTCCATGTTTTTCTTTGAATTATAGGATATGTTCAAGAAATGGGTAATTGTTTTGAAATAAAAGTTCTTGACATTTTGTGACTTGAAATCCTTGATTCTCCTCTACATGTCATGATAGTTTTGAAAGCTCAATTTGAAAGTGATGAGTTTACCTTTGTGAGAATTTGAGCCATCCATCATCATAATCATTTGGTGTGTTTTGCCCCATTGATTGCTTGCACAATAGCCTTGGCTTCATTCTTGTTGATGCTTCCTAATTCACATGCATATTTGGAAATGATTGAGGCAATTTTGTTCTTATAAGCTTCTAGCCAAATGGACTTACCTTGAATTAATTCCTTTGATAGCCCTTTTGAGCCTTGTTTCCCTTTCCTTGTTTTGAAGCTCACTACAAACCTTAAATGAAAAAACCATGATATCACCATATCCTTAAGGAATTTTGGAGCTTTGGAATTGTTTTGGGAATAAGTGTGGGGGGTTTTTGTTTCATTGGATAACTTGTTTTGTTGGCTATGCTTCATGATGTATTTTGGGCCATACTTGATGTACATTGTATATTGGTTAAATGTTGGACATGCTGAATGAAATGTTGTTTCTCAAAGGCTATAGAGTAAAAAAAAAATTCAAAAAAAGAAAAAGAAAAGCAATAAAGTTGAGTGAATAAGATCTTAAATGGCACAAGAATGATGAAACTCTTGGTTCTACTCTTTATGTTTAAATTTTATCTTTACTTCTTTTTATTTTCTTATTTTTTCTTGATATGCACTTATTCCCCATTGCTCCTCTATTCCTTTGGGATTTAGCCACTTATTCCATATTTTTCCATACCTTGTCCTTGGCCCCATTACAACCTTAAAAGATCTTTCGATCCTCATGTGCTTGTGTTTATGGGTTGATTGTCAATTTTAGAATCTTGCCAAGTTTATGTGGTGTTTGCTTTCATGGGTGCTTTGAGGGTAAATAGTAGCCTAGACACTTGAGAGATAGAGTGTATATCTTGTGAGGCTTTATCACTTTTCATTCTTGAGCTGATTAACTATTTTGCCATGATTGGGTTGCTTGGATGATTTTCATGAATGTCTTGACTTTTTGGATCTCCTTATGTTAGATGTTACCAATTCCTTTCATTCCTTGATGTTCATTGAGAAATATGTGAATGTTTTTGTTTGTCTCTCTTTGATATCCTTGGATTTTGTTCTTTGTTTCATTTTGCCCAGGAGTGCAAAAGGCTAAGTATGGGGGGTTTTGATGTGCCATCATTTTCTTCTATTTTCTAAACCCTTTTTGCACCATTTTAATTACTGATTGGTCTTAATTGTCAATTAATCAGGCAGTTTTATTATTTGGGCTCATTTAGCTAATTTGATGTTTTTAATCTAATTTCAGGAATTAATGAAACATTGGGCTTAATCTGGATTTTGGTTGTGGACTTGAAGAGGGCAAATAAAGCAGCGCTTACCTTAGTTAATTTGTAATTAGGAAATTTCGCAATTTTATTTTATGTTGTTCAGTGTTTATTTCGTTTTGGGCCAGAGTATTGTAATAGGGCCCAGTGACTTTGAGTGACTCTTTTTAAATAGAAGCCTTGGGATTCATGCAAGGCTATTATGTTATGCTATTTTATTATTCAGAGCTTTTGTTTTAGGTTTTCACGTTCTTCTGTTCTAAGGCTACTGTTTTCGTTCTTAATGCAATTTTCCATTTTCTGTTTCTAATTACAATTTCGTTCTTGCTTCTTCTTCTACTTTCATTTACGTTTCTGTTTCATTTACATTTCTGTTCATTTACGTTTCTGTTCATTTACGTTTCTGCTTCATGTTTCATTTGTGTTTTCTGTTTGAATCTATGGAAGGCTAGTTTTTCTGGTGTTGTTTTCTTTTGAGGACGAAGCCCAACTCTCTTTGAGGTTTCGTTTGTAATGTGGTTTCCTGGCAGTTTTCCCTTCACCAGTTATCCCAAATTCGTGAACATTAATCAGTGCACGCTTCGTGTTCGATTAATTGCCTCTGAGCCTAACTTGCGTTCATGCTTAATGGACGAAGGGGTAACTGGTGTATGTGGTGCTTAATCACGTATTGACAACCCTAAGTTGATTTTCGCTTAGTAAATTGAAATAGGGTTGGATTAAGTGGTTGACTGTTAGGGACGAATTCTCCATAACCCAGGATAAGAGAATGGCTTCTGAATCAGAGGAAACAACCCGTTTTTAATATTAGTAGTCTCATATTTCAGTTTACTTGTTTTTCTCTTTAATCACGAAACAAACAAACCCCCCCCCCCCAATCGTTTCTGTTACTGCGCAAGTATATTATGAACATTTGGTTTGTCATTGCTCGTTGGGAAACGACCTAGGATCACTTCCTAGTTACTGCATTTTCATGTTTATTTGATTCGGGTACGGCCTCGATCAATCACCTCTTTAGCATGTTTATTATTTCAATTTCTTCTGGTTTGATCTTTGGGTTGAGATTCCGTTTGACAAAATTTTGTAGAGAAGATAAGACAAATGGCATGCATGTAATATAGTCTATACAAATTTTGTGTGAAAGAATAGCTAGAAAGTCATGTCAAATAGTCTATTACCTTAACTTTTTTGGATCAATATCTGGATCTAAATTAAGACCTAAATCATACATGTGTTTTGTCTATTTTTTAATGATTTTTTAGGCCTTGATTTTGACTCAAAATTGATCCAAAGAAGCTTACGCAATAGGCTATTTGATCCAAAGAAAGTCATCTCAAATAGTCTATTCCTTCCAAACTTTGTCCACATCGCTCGTCACACTGTGGGAGCTTGCTGATAATTGTCATTTAGTCCTACATTTGGTAGCCATTTTGGCACAATTATGTGATGTCTCTTATTCTTTTGAACTTTTCTATGCTGATTTTTAGTTAAGTTTTAAATAAATATTTTCATAGTTTAAATTTCAATTTTATTTGTTTCTACACTTGATTTTTTTTGAAGGAATTTGCTGAAAAACTAATTTGGAGAGGAACTTGGAGCACTATCACTGACATTAAAGGAAGAGTGAAGGGGCTTGGAGAGCTTTAAGCAGCAAAAAAGAGCTTAAAAAGCATTGAATTTAGCCCAAGAAATAACCACACAGGTGTGACAAGTCCCCACAACAGTGTGGGTGCTGCTAATGCTAATTGTTATTCATGAGTTATTAGTGTATTGAAAATTTGTAAGAAAATATGCCTCCAATTTATGATTCTTTTGTGGAAATTGTAAATATTTTCATTCTTGTGTGAATTTATAGATTAGAAACTCCATTTTTGTGATCTAATGTTGAATTCAACTGAGTTTGTAGGCTAAAGAAGAGAAGGTGTAAAAAGTTGTTGATGAACTTGCTTAGCGAGGCAGATTGGCTAAGTGAGCCTCATCTGCTTAGCGAGGCAACCAACTCGATTAGCGGATAAAAAACCCTAGAAGAGGATAAGTTAGAGATCAGCATGCTCAGTGTGCAGCCAGCCCGCCCGGCGAGGATGTTGTCTCTTCTCACACTTAGCGTGACCAAGCTCACTTAGCGAATTTTCACTTACTCTCGCTCAGCGAGACATGCTCGCTGAGTGAGCCTTCGTGTGCTGAGAAGTCCAAGATCCTTTAAAACACTGAGTTGGTGGGAAACCAAAGGTCACCAAGACTAGCCAGCCATTTTGCTACGTGTGGAATGATATTCTGCCCTGGTAGGGCATGTGCTTTTGCTGCTGATGGGGCTTCCCCTTTTCCTTCTTCGCTTTACCTCCCACCATTGAATTGAAACCAAACGCACGTTCTCGCAAAGGCACTGTTTTTGTTCAAGTTATCAAAGCAACAACATTAAGAAAAAAAAGTGATTTGAGAATGAATGAAGGCACGAATATGAAGGGGGATTTTGTTGATGCTTACTAGAGAAGAGGAAAATCTGTGCAGCTGTAGTCACAACGAGTTTGATGAGTCTGTGCGACGCTACGGGGAAGAAAGGAGACGAAGATTGAGACTTGGGTGTTGCTAGGTGCACCCAGCATTATTGCTGGTGCACCCAACATTTTTTGAAAATGCCAAAACTGTCTCTGCACTTTCTTCGCATTTGTGATGGGTGTGCATAAGGGTGATCCGTAAATCGTACGAATCAACTTGATCCGTTAGCCTTTTACAGATCAAGTTGATCCGTAGGGCTTCTACGGATCAAGTTGAACCATAAAAAGACTTACGAATCAAGTTGATCGGTAAGTCTTTTACGGATCAACTTAAAAGGCTTACGGATCAAGGATATTTCAGTCTTTTCCCCTTAAGTGATGAGTGCACTAGCAATAATGTTGGGTGCACCTAGCAACACACCCCTTGAGACTTTAGGGGTTTTGCTCCTTCTAATATATATATATATATATATATATATATATATATTAAATGTTTTGTTGAATGAGTGTATTTGATTTAGAACAAACAAACACTAGACAAATAAAATAGAGTATAACAGACATATGTTCCACAATATAAAGTATAAAAATTTTCTTGTATATTATATCTTTCCTTCAAAACAAACATACCATAAGTGGGTTAGGTTAGGATAAGAATGGATTTAACTTCTTTGCAGTCTTTTCTTAAGATGTCTTGACGTTGTTTTGAGAGTTTGTTAATATTTTTATAATTAAATGTTAACACAACTTTCTAATCGACCTCATTCCAAAAGAGCAACTTAAAAATGGACAATAGAAAAACCAATTTTAGATTTTTATATTAAGTTTAATAGTAAATTTTATCACATAATTTTTAATATTTCAAAAAAATTTGTTATCAAATTTTTATGCATTTTATTATTATATTGATAACAAAGTAAAACGTTATTTTGTTTTTTTTTCTTTACTTTTTTTTTGGCATATCAAAGGTGGTAAAATATAAAAAATTTAAAATTTAAATAATAATATTTATAGAAAAAAACTTAGATGATAAACATAATAAAAGTTGAAGGATAAAATTTATAATTAAATTTTATTATTATTATTATTATTTCTTATAAGTACATTTTGGTTGATTTAAAATAAGCAGAATTTAGTCCGGTTAAATTTACTTATTTCATTGAAATAAAAAAATAATGGTTTAAATTTTAGAGGAATGAAAATTAAAAAAAATATCTCTTAAGAATAAAAGTATACCACTAAACTCATGTCGGTTAAGTTTTTTAAGTCCTAAGACTATTTTTGACTGATGTCAACTAAACTTTTTTCATCTGTTAAGGTTATTTCTTTTATTATTGATGCTGTTGGCTACGTTTTTTTTAATGCAAGTCCATGTAACAATTTTCCTTTTAATTTTACCAAGCAACCTAAATTAAATTCTCGCAAAAATATAGATATATATAGTTTCTCTTTTTCTTTTTCAATCTCTCTACCTAATTTCTGTCTCTCTCTCTCCTGTATTTGTCTTGATTCCGATGCGAATGGTAATTGCAGAAACCCCAACCCTCCTTTCCTCTCCCTCCTCCTAGATCGAGTCAGGTTGTTTTCGTGTTTCTTTCTCTTTCTTTTTTTCTTTTTCTCTTTCCCAATTTTGTTTCTGCATTTATCGTTTTCTGACACAATGAAATTGTTTTCTTAATCAACTTTACCATCAATTACCCTTTGAATTTTATGATTGATTTGGGTTTGTTGCAAATTCTCCATCTTTTTTAGTACTATGATTCCAGGGTTTTCTGCTATTTTTTGAGCTTGATTAGTGGATATGTCATTGATCGGTTGGAGGATTTTTGTGTGGGGGAGAAATGGGATTGTATCAATTTCGTTTTTTTTTCTGTCGGTTTGAATTAGAAATGGAAATAACGTCGTTTTTCATTTTTGGGTATTGATAATTCCCGAAGAAAAATGCAAAATTCGCATGCGCCTTGATTGCCACAATTGATTTAGTCGTTGCAATTGCAAATTTGAAAAAACAAATATACCTTTTTTTTTTCCTTTTGGTTGTGTAAGTCCCTTGCTCGGAAATGAGTTGAGGGATTGCCTTCACTGGGTTCAGGGTTTTCTATTATGTAACCTTTTTTTACTTGTTTTTGGTAGCATATTAACTGATCACTTGTTCATTCTTTCTCTTTTAGGGTATCCTATTTTTGGTAACCTTCACTTGATCACTTTTTCTGCCTCTTTAGAATTGAAACCTTTAGTTGGTAGCTTCACCCTTCATCAAGATTCATGAGCATAGAACCCCACCGTTCACCTACCAGACCACCACCGCTTGCATCTTCCCAATCTCTGCTCAGTAGTGATTAATTTGACTTCTATGCATGGAGGGAAGGGGGTTTGACTGTGTGTGTGACTTGTGTGTGGGAATTTGGGAACTAGGGGATTTGACTGTGTGTGTGCATGAGTTGGGTGTGCCCATGAAGGGTCAAGGGTTGGGGGATTATGGTGAAAGCTTCTTTCTTTCAATGATGTATGGTCTATAACAATATTTAGTCTCAAATCTGTTCCGCTGTTCTGTTTTCTCTTCTTGCGTCTGTTTGTGCTAGTTAAAAAATTGTGCCCCCTTGTCTTTTTTTATTCACCAAGTTGGCTATTGGTAGATTTACCTTCCAAAGTTCATTCCTTGATGGATAATTTGGCGACAACTGAAATGTAATTGCTGAATGCATAAACTTGTTAGTAGACAATTTTCATTATCAGGGGTTAATTTGATTAATTACTGAGAAATAAATGAACTCTATCTGTCTGCGATTCATCTTATATAGTTTTACAAGAAAGTATAGGCAAAACACGTAAAGTTTAGCATTGTTTTGGATTTGCTTTCATATTATTTGTTGATGTTATTGCATCTTACTCTATATCTCTTCATAGAATGGATAGCACTGTAAAAAATGGTTTATACTGAATTAATAGAAAGAAAAGGCTAATAATATTTGAAATGTTTTCCTAGTAGACTTGTGTTTATTCTTATTACACTTCTCTTTCTTTACCTTGAGGATGCTTTATTTTCATTTGTGTAGAATCATGGCCAAAGCTGAAGGTGGCAAGGAACCAATAAATGAACAAGCAGTAGCAAATATGTATGCTGCAATGAGGTCTGAGCTCAACCAAATTTACTCCAAAATAACTGAACTGGAGATGGAAGTTAGTGAGCACACATTGGTTACCAATGCCATTCAACCACTTGACCAATCTAGACGATGCTATCGTATGATTGGAGGGGTGCTTGTGGAGAGAACCATCAAAGAGGTCTTGCCTGCTGTGCAGCGAAATAAAGAAGGACTCGAAGAGGTTGTGGCAAGGCTTAACGAGGCGTTGGAAAAGAAGAAAAAGGAAATTTCTGAGTTTGAGGCTAATTATAAAATCAGGATAAGGAAGGCTGATGCTGAGGTGAAGGATGAATCTGGTAGGAAGGAAGGGTCTGCTCAAGGGGTTCTTGTGGGTCCTGCAGGTGGAAGTGAATGATTTGTCTATTTTTATTTTGTTTGCTCAAACTAGTGGCCTACAATTGGGTGCAGGCAGTTTGATGATTTGTTTTATATGTAGACTAAGTGCGTGTCTGAATTAGATTCATGTTCCGTCCATATAGAAGCAAGTAAATGTAACTTCTGCATCATTTTGACGTGGTTTTGCTGCTTGAACGTGGATCCAAGACGTGTTTCCAACCACGCTCATTAGCAAGTATACCTTGCTTGATATGACCTTAAGTTTAATTGCATTGGGCTGAAAAAACTTATCTTCATTGGTTTGTGTTTATGTAGATTTTTGTATGCAAGAATAGAGCATATAATCGTGTGATCAAGCTATTTTGTCTCTCTTATGTATCGATATGTTTCATCAGGGGTAAAATGCTTTTCCTAAGCACCTTTTGTTTAATTTGGTTTTTGAAACAATGCAGAAAGAAGTAATGGAAGAAGGTTTAAGGCATTTTCCCAAACTAATTATCGAAAAATGTAAAGAGAAATTATTTTTTGGTTTGGGATAGTTTTTGTTACAAGGCAAACTATTATATTATGTGACAAAAATAACGTGGTGGTTTGTTGCCCGACAAAAAATAATAGTCTAAACTGCTGAAAACATGTTTGTGAACCTATTTGTATGATTGCAAACCAGCTTTAACACATTTCAAAATATAGTAAATAGTCAATTTAATCTTTGGATTTATATTTCGTTGCCATCTTGAAATTAAGAAAAACTCAAATAAGTTCCTTCATCATTTCATTCAAGTCCCTAAAATTAACTAGTTTTCTCATTTTGGTTCAGCTCTAATAGGGATGGAAATGAGTCGAACCGCTTGTCAAGGGCATATGGCTCAACTTATTTAAAACTCGACTCGACTTGACTTCTTTATTATAAAAGTCAAACTCAAGTTTTTTAAAAAGTTTTTTTAGATAAAAAGGCCAAAGTCAAACTATAAAAAAAGCTTGTTAAGTTTGACAAGCCGACTTGTTTAAGTAATAATAATAATAATTATTTATACCATTTTTATGGCATTATAAATGACAAAATGAAGTGGCATAAAGTGCTTGGAGAGTTCACTTGCATGTGAAAATTTTTCAAAAAGAAAAAAACTCAAGTTAAAAGGAAAATACAATACTTTCAAAGAAAAGAATGTTTTGTAAAGACATTTTTAGACAATTTAAATATTTTTATTTGGCTAGATTAATATTAATCATCTCTAATCTATATATTTTTTAATATTATGCTCTTTTTTTATTTTCTTTTGATATACTTTGTGTTTTAATAACTTGAATTCAATATGATTTTGTTTATCGATTATTTTTGGATTTGTACATTACTTATACTAAATTTTATAAGTTTCTTTTTTTAGTTAGTATTTCACTAGGTTTTAAAATAATTAATTGGTTAAAGACGTCTTTAAGCAGACTTTTAAATAGGCTCGTAGGTCAAGCCAAACTTTTATGTAAGCCGAGCTGAATATTTAAAAAAAGTCTATAACAGGTAATAAGCCAAGCTCAAGCCTTGCGTATTCAAGTCAAGGCGAACTCAAGTCTAGTAAAACTTGACTTGGCTTGACTCATTTCCACCCCTAAGCTCTAGGGACTTGAGTGATAATAATAATAAAAGCTTTGAGACTAAAATGAGAGATAAGGATTAGTTTTAGAGACTTAGATGAAATCTAAAAATAAACCAAAAATTTATTTAAGTTTCTATTAGTTTCAGAGACTAAAATGATAAGAAATATAAATTTAGGAGTTAAATTAGTTATTTATTGGACAAGTAATATTTTGAGCATGTTTCATAAGTAGTCACTTTGGACTTGGATTTCTAAAATCACTAAATTCCTTGCTTATGCATTTTCTTCTAATTTTTTTAACCTAAAAATGAAAGTAATGAAAATCGAAAACCTAAAAAACAAGGACACACTTTTTGTTATCGATTACAACTAATTTGAATTGATAACCAATCACATATTAAATAATTTTTTATTATTTTTTGATAATTAATTTGAAAAAAAAAATCCTTAAATGAATAAAATAACCGATAGTATGCATATTTATATAATTTAGTTCGTATTTAGTCTAATTTATATTTAAAATATAATCTCGTTGGTCCACTTTTTTATTTTTGTTTATTGAAAAAATATATACTGGAAGTCCTTTTTGTCCGGGATCCTATTTCTATTTGTTTTTTTTTACCAAAGATATAGACATCATCGGCAGCAGCAAAATATTATTTATTTATTTTATTTCTCGTCATTCCCTCCTTCTTTCCCTCATTTTTCGATTTTGCTGCTCTCTCTTCCCTTTTTTTCTCTGCTACACTTGTGTTGTGCACCTTAACCCTCTCTCCAGCAACAACAAACCATGAACGCCTCCATAATTGGTTCGTTTTCTTTTTTCTCACACCCTTTTCTTTTATCTACACTTCACTCATCTTCCTTGTTTTTTGTTTTGCTGACGTTGTATTGTGCACCATATTGATTCATTGAAGATCCATTGCAGGGCGATTTCCCAGAAGTGATAGAGGAGTATTTGGAACATGGCTGTATGAAATGCATTGCCTTCAATCGCCGTGGCACCCTTCTTGCTGGTAACCCCTTTCTCTTTGTCTCTCTTATTTTCATATTCAACTGCTGCTCTGTCCTTTCTGGGTATTCTCCTTTGATGCATTTTCGTGCAAAGTTTTTATCTTTTGATTTTTGGTAGCCTGTGTTTATGCTAATAATTTGGTTTTGGAAAATGGGTTGTGGGTAAAAAATTGAGTTTTATGTTTTTAATGTCGATTTCAAGGTTAAAGTAGCGAACTTTAGTGAGTAATTCCCTTTTTCCCTGATGACCCAGATAAGAAAAGGACGTTATTTTTACTCAGATTGTATGTATAGGGTGTTTTTTTGGACACTTTTTCTTGTGGGGCTTATGTGGAATTTTGGGATTCTAGCATCAAGGCCGGAGTCCTGTTTTTAATTTTTTCATGCCTTGGCTTGGTGATGAAGAAATATTAAAGGGTATGCATACATTTTTCCCTAACGTAGTAATGATGCAATTGATGCTCAATGCATTGGATAAACATGTGTGCATGATGTAGTTGATGTTTACTTTACCATTATACTGGAATAAGTTTGTGAGGCAATAATGGGTTTGTGTGCTATTTGTTCTAATGTGGGTGGAGTAAATATTATAGCAAGTGTTGAACTACTACTAAATATTTATTGGAGTTATTTTCAATATCAATTTTCTCACTTTTGATCTTGATTTGCTCAATTGAACCACTAGTTGGATGCAATGATGGAAGTTGTGTTATTTGGGATTTTGAAACCCGAGGCATTGCTAAAATTCTGCGTGATGATGAATGTTCTTCTCCCATAACCAGCATTTGCTGGTCAAAGTATGGTCATCGAATTCTTGTATCTGCTGCTGATAAATCATTGATATTGTGGGATGTTATGAGTGGTAAGAAAATAACCCGGATAGTTCTGCAACAAACCCCTCTACAAGCTCGTCTTCATCCAGGATCCTCGACCCCATCTCTCTGCTTAGCATGTCCTCTTTCATGTGCTCCAATGATTGTTGACCTGAATACAGGAGACACAACTTTACTTATAGTTTCTGTCTCAGAGACATGCAATGGACCAACCCCTCCTCCACGTAATAAATGTTCTGATGGAATTACCTCCTTCACACCAACTGCTGCTTGTTTTAATAAGTATGGGACTCTGGTTTATGTGGGAAACTCAAAAGGGGAAATTCTTGTCATTGATTACAAAAATGGTGACGTGCGTGCTGTAGTTCCAATCTCTGGTGGTTCTGTTGTAAAGAACATTGTGTTCAGCAGGAATGGGCAGTATCTGCTCACGAATTCAAATGATCGAATAATACGAATCTATGAAAACCTTCTGCCTCTGAAAGATGAAGTCAGAGCCCTGGATGACCTGAGTGGGAACCACAACGATCTAAATAATATTGAGAATTTGAAGGCTGTTGGATCAAAATGTTTAACTTTATTCCGGGAATTTCAAGATTCCATCACAAAGGTACACTGGAAAGCACCTTGTTTCAGTGGTGATGGTGAGTGGGTAGTTGGTGGTTCTGCCAGCAAAGGTGAGCACAAGATTTACATATGGGATAGAGCTGGACATCTTGTGAAAATCCTTGAAGGACCTAAGGAAGCTCTGATAGATTTAGCATGGCATCCTGTGCATCCTATTGTTGTATCTGTTTCGCTGAATGGTTTAGTTTATATATGGGCAAAAGATTATACTGAGAACTGGAGTGCATTTGCTCCTGATTTCAAGGAGCTTGAGGAAAATGAGGAATATGTAGAGCGTGAAGATGAATTTGATCTGATTCCTGAGACTGAGAAGGTAAAAGGTTTTTTATTCGATTGGTCATGGACATCATTCTTTCTTTTTGCCCATTCTTTTTTGATGTTATATGCTTGCAGGTTAAAGGACCTGATGTTGATGAAGATGAGGAAGTTGATATTGTAACCGTGGAGAAAGATGCCACTTTCAGTGATTCTGATATGTCTCAAGAAGAGTTATGTTACTTGCCATCAACCCCTAGTCATGATGTTCCTGAGCAGCAAGAGAAGTGTGTGGAAAGTTCTTCGAAGTTGTTGGACAGCAATAACACTGGATCCCCTCTTTCAGAAGAAGCTGGACCAAATGGTCATATGATGAATCATGCATCAAGTCCTCTTGAAGGTAATGGCATGCTTTGAATTATATGCTTGTTGCTTAGTATTTGAGTTCTTTTGAATCTGAGTTCATTTAGTCTCTAATTATGCTTCTAAAAAGTTTCCAAGTCTCCCCTATTTTATTTAGATTAGACTTAAAAGTCCCCCTTTTTATCCCCAACGGGTGGTTGAGTTGCCAATGTATTGTCTATGCATTTTTCTGATACGAACTTCTGACTCCTCTTATGCATTTAATAATAATATTTTATTTTTCTATTAATATGAAGATGATGCTGGGCGCATGAAAAGAAAGCGGAAACCTTCAGAGAAGGTGTTGGAATTACAAGCCGAAAAAGTTAAGAAACCCTCAAAATCTAGCAAATCGGAAAAACCCAAGAGCAGATCTTTGGCCGATGAAGATAATGGTAATAGTTTTCATGGTGGTGGGCTTTATGATGAATAATTGTAGATTATGAAATTCTTGTTTACAAAAGTACTATTTTTTCTTTATTTTTTGTCTTTATTTGTTCTTCTTTTCTAAAAAACTTACCTTTGCATAGCTTTATTTAAACTTGCCTCCTTTCTCTCTATCCTTGGACTTATGTTTCTAAGTTGGTGGTGGCTAGTGAAGGCTGATGTGTCCTTTAACTTATATTTTTCTGGCCATCCTCATTGATAATAGAGTTTTGTCCATATAGGTTTGAGTTCATACGAATATGTTTGAATTGGCCAATGTTAAGAACCCTCAAAATCTAGCAAATCGGAAAAACCGAGCAAATCTTTGGCTGATCAAGATAATGGTAACGGTTTTCATGGTGGTCTTTATTTGTTTTTCTTTTCTAAAAAACTTACCTTTGCATAGCTTTATTTAAACTTGCCTCCTTTCTCTCTATCCTTGACCTATGTTTCTAAGTTGGTGGTGGCTAGTGAAAGCTGATGTGTCCTTTAACTTATATTTTTCTGGCCATCCTCATTGATAATAGAGTTTTGTCCATATAGGTTTGAGTTCATATGAATATGTTTGAATTGGCCAATGTTAACTTGTTGAAACTTTGGCTTAGCAATATTAAATAAATTTCTCAATTAGTTTGATTTGATCGATTAAATAATCTTATTATTAACTTTACCACTATGTTTATAACTAAAAAATATGCATGTGGAGCTCCTCAAATATTGCATATGTCTGTCTTTTTTTGTTCTAAACATTGGATGGCTATTGTTTGGAGCAATGAACAACACACGTTGTTGTTGGTATGTTAAGTGTCACATGTAAATGACAACAAAGCCAACAATTAACATCTCTCTCCCTCCCCCAAAATTTCCTCTAAACTGATTTACCCCATTCTCATACAAAGGCCTCACATTCTGAGTTGATGGATCTTGTTGTGGGTGGAGTTTTGAAGTAAAAGGGGGGGGGGGGGGGGGTGGAGTTGTTTGAGGTTAATGCAAAATCCACACCCCTTTTGCTTTTGTATTTATTGAAGGATGCTCAATGCTTTGTTGTTTATTGTTTAAATTGTGTGTGGTCCCATGTAAAAAATGTTTTTGTTAAAGTATAGTTTAAACTTTAATCCAGATTTGTTTTGCTTTACAGTGTCCTGCATTTTGTTTAATATACAGATATGGAAGTTGGTGTAAGAGGGTTTGTGAAGTTAGTTAAAAATTGTGTAGGATTGCATGATCTTATGATTTTTCAAGCACCCTACAATCCTATGCTGTGCTGAATTTGTTTTGGGCTGGTTGGTCAGATTGCATAATAGTGAGCTTAAAATCATTAGAATAGGCTGATTCTAGTTGGGCATAAAAAAGATCCATTATTTGACCCACCCTTGCCCCACACCATCAAAATTCTCAAACTTTTTTTCCTGCTCATTTTGACCTCTTTGTGCCACTTCTCATTTACCATTCAGATTTTTGTTCTGTGTTCATCTTCTCCATTTGACCAGGTTCATTTTCTTTAATTTTCCGCCTCGTTATATGATTGGGTTGTTGGACTGCTTTTGGTTCAACTGCTTCTGGTATATTTTATTTGATTGCTTCTGTTGTTTGGTTTCTCTTTTGCTTTTGCTTTCTTCTTTGCTTCTGGGTTAAGTGCTTGTGAAGTTGTTCTCTCCTTTGCTTCTCTAATTTTGACTTGTTTTGGTGTTGTATCATGCTGGTTTGAAATGTTTTCATGTGGGAGTAGTGGTGCTGTGAGAGTTAATGGGGGTGCAGGTGCTGCTGGTCGCTTTGATGACGCCGAGAGTGTGAGAGTGGGGTTTTTTAAATGCAGAAAAATGCTCCTGGAAATAGGAGTGATGCAGGATGGTAAGTGTTATCTCAGTTGATGGGGATTCCCAAAAAATTAAATGCAAACAATGTAGATGGTAATAATTGGTGGGGTTTATTGATTGAAGCATCATTTGGCCAGAACACAAAAATGTTGGGTCTTGCAAATCTATTAGAGATAAAGTGAGGAAAAAAATGTATGAAGTTGTTTTATTATTGCAAGAGAAATCAATACCATTTTTAAGGGAAAAAAAGAAAAGGGAATGAAGAGGTTGAGAGGTGTGGAAACATTTTGAAGAGGGGAGGAAGAAATCAATCCACCATTGGGGAAATATTTTTAAGAGGGGAGAAAGCAGTCATTCCACCATCAATAACATTGTTAAGAAGGGTTTGAGAGAAGAAGAATGCAATTGCTTCCTTTTTCTACAAGGATGCCAGGCCATTCAATATGGTTAGGTGATGAATTTGACAAGTTTGATGGAATTTGTTGCAAGACATAGCATACAGTTTAACTTTAAGCCACCATCCTACCATAACATTAGAGTCAAATTTTTAAAGAATAATGAATACAACTATGGAAGCTATTGAAGAATGTAGAGCTCATTGAAAGAAAATGAAATGTACCATAATGATGGATGGGTGGATCAACAAAAGATGGAGGCCCATATTACTTTTGTTACACTATGATTCAAATGAGGGAAAGGAAAGAAAGGGTTCTCTCTTTAGGTTTGGTTGAAGGGGAGAAGTGAGGTTCCCCTTGTTTGGTTAGCTAGGGGAGGAGAGGGAAAATAATAGTAATAAGAATTACTGAAGGGAAGAGAAAGGGAAATAGAACTTCAAGAATAATTTTGTTAGTACACTCTTAAAAATTACAAACCAGTTTCACTCCCCTTCCAATTCAAAATCCTCCTAATGTTAGAAGGGAGGGATTTTAGCTCCCTCATTTTCCATCTCCTCCCTTCTCCAAATAATAATATAAAAAGATATAGTCATTAATATTATTTTTTTAAAGGCCCATAGGCCTTTTTATAAGCCTTATATAAAACAGGCCATGTAAGTAGACTTAGGTTATGCAAGTCCTTCAAACAGGCTAGGCCTTAAAAATTGGCCTGTAACATTAAAAAAGTCAGACTCGGGTTTTGTAATCATGAACTTGGCCAGGCTCAAGCCTAGTTGGCTTGTTTCCACTTGTAAAAACAGTTGACAGACTTTTTAAGATGATAGGGTTTTGTAATCATGAACTTGGCTAGGCTCAAGCCTAGTTGGCTTGTTTCCACTTGTAAAAACAGTTGACACACTTTTTAAGATGATAGATTACATTGTTGTGGAGATTCATGAAGAAAATGTTGCCCTTATTGTGACAGATAATGGAGCAAACTACAAAGTTGCAGGAAAAATGGAGTAAAGGAAAAGATCTGGTGGGACCTGCCATTACTTGCTTTCCCACATCTTACCTAAGTTTAGGATCTCTCTCAATGACAACAAAGGAGCATTGATTAGAATGTTCTCATAAAGTCAATGGTAATCTAGGTTTGCAAAGACAAAGGATGGGAAGTCTTTTGAAAATATGATTATGGATAAGCAGTTTTAAAAAAACATTGTTGATTTGTTTGAGGGGTGCTTATCTAAGCAAAGTGTATTGTTTTGTTGATTCGGATGAGAAGCCAATTGGGATAATGAGGAAATGGATTGGGCAAAAGAGAATATGCAAAACGCCTTCAATGGTGTCTACAGGATAAATTATCAGTTTAGTTTAAATAAATCATCAGTTTAGTTAAAATTTTGGTAGTCTTTGTTTGACAAGTAATATTATTTCTTCATTATATATGCCTCTACAGGATATCATTAATGAAAGACGAGACAAACAATTCCATAGGCCATTGCATCTTGTAAACTACTACCTTAACCCTCAATTACTCTCTAGTCCTAGATTTAAGTTGATTTTGAAGTTAAAAGTTGATTATATGACTATTCAAAAAGGATGGTGGTAAGTGTTTTAAAAGTAACTAAGGTTGATTCTTAGTTTGAAGACTTAATGAATAAAAGTTTTTTTGATAGGCACGATTCTAGGGAACACCAAAACTAAATCAAAATGGCGTGAATCCTATGGGGGTGGACATATAGAACTCTAAAAAGTTTTCCATTAAAATATTAAAGTTGCATGCTGTTCCTTTGGGTGTGAGCATAATTTGAGTGCCTTTGAGATTCATTTTTATCTACTAGCAGTTGAATATTTGCTTTTGTAATTTTAAGTCCGTACGAAGAAATGATGAATTATTTATTTGTGATGAATTAGCCAAGAAGCAACCTAGGAAAACTTGTTTATAATGTTAAATGATATTTCATGCAATGATAATTAGGTTATGGATAATGATGAATGTTCGTCTAACATGAGTTTAGATATATATATATGGACTACTTGGATATTCCAAATAAAGAAGCCTCAATCAAGATGGAGAGTAAGCTAACGGTGATGGTAGTGTTGCCCTGTTGATGATTTGTAGATTCATAATTATGATGATGATCTTAATGGAGATGCAGAGATGCCATGGATAATGAAGGGTATGAAAATCATATGGAAGATGATTATTATGATTTGAGCTTGAATGATTTGCTGGAGTAATGATCTAGAGTTGGATTGTTTTGCTTTTGCTTTTGGTATTTTGAGTAGTGATCAAAACTTGTACTTTAGAAGTTATGAATTTTAGACTTTCAAGTTGTATGTGAGCTTTTATGCGTTTTCATGGAAAGTTTACTTTAAAATGTTGGTAGTGATTTTGAAGTTATTTGAATGTGTTCATAAATTTTTAAACTAAGATCACACTATTTGTATTACGATTATTCGATGTAAGTGTTCTTCATTTGTCGATTTTAAGTAGTCTTAATTTGAACTACTTTGGGGTGTATGTTGTTAATAATGGTCCAAAACTTTGTTCAATGTACAAATGCAGGTGTTCCGGTTTAGAGTGTCGTGAAATGTTATTTCTTTATTTTCATTTTTTCTGCTGTAGATGTACTAGTATTACTATTAGTTTTGAAAATAATTTCTGAAAATAATTTTTAACTTTATATATATATATATATATATATATATATATTTTGTGTGCGCGCTTGTTTATAATTTATTTGAAACGCCTCTTTTTAGTGTGGCCTATGCCTTAAGTGTCGTCTTCGAATTTAAGAGACTCAATCATGATCAATTAAATAATCAACTAATGATTAATTAATTTTCTAATCCTAGAGAATCAAAGAATAAGAAAAATGTGAAAAATTAAAATCTTAAAAAAGTCATTGAATTTTGACCAATTATATATATATATATATATATATATATATATATATATATATATATATATATATCCTTTATAATAATTCAATTTTAAAATTCATTTAATCCATCCCTTTTGACACCTTTATTTACTATATTTCAACTCAAAGGCTGCATTGAGTTGTCATTTAATGTGGATATCAAGGAGAAAAGATCAATAACAAGGAAAAAGGTAAAATTATGGGGTTACCCAATTCCTTGATATTGCAAGTACCACAAATGTTATTTCTAAGCATATTGTTTAAATTGCATACACTAATTGCCCTGAACAAATACCTTGTGAAGCAAACATGTTTGTTCTACAATATCTTTGCAAGTCCTTATTTATTGAAAGGAAACTTTTTTATAAGAAAAAAACCATGTGAAAGGAAATAGATATGGTGCCATTAATTGCCTATGGTACACGTGAATGAAGCTTGTAGGTAGCATAAACTCCTAGTGCCACCACAAGAACTGATGTACCCATGTATGCTATCCTTTGTTTATCTTCTTCATTAAACTTCTTTGCTAGACTAGTCATAGCTTGAGAAGCTGAAGTAACCACTTCCTTAATTGTTGCCCTTGTTGTTGAGTCAGGCTTGGCCTTCTTATCACTCTTTCTTCCAACAACATCATTGCCAATTTTCCCATTTATTTCCCTTCCCTTTTCTCCTTCAAATGTGGCCAACCCTTTACTTTCTTCTTTACCTTCTTTTTTGGGGAATCATCCACCACAACCTTTAAAGGCGAGGACTTTGAGTCCTTTGAAGGCGAGAACTTTGAGTCCTTTGAAGCAAGCCAATGGACACTAGTACCAAAGGGCTCGATCTTATGAGAAAACAAGAGATTGATTCTTTGAGAGGGCCTCTTATCTTTAAGAGAAGTCTATGCACTTATGAATATGATTTTTGGGATGCAGATGCATGCAACTTTTATCTTGAAATACAGTAAATGCAAACTTTGTATGCAACAATGCAATGCAATGGAAATTGTACAATGATCATGACATTCTTTTCTATTTTGTGATTTTGATTTTGATTTGATTTTTTCCTTTTTTGTGGAAAATACAGATTGACTGTCCCTTTTTCGAAAGATGTGATAACTCATGCAACCTCATCTTATCTTTTGCAAATTTCTTTGAGAACTCCCTCAAAGTATATGTTCTGTTTGATTTTGTCACTTGACAATTTTGGAGTGACGGAAATGGAACCGTTTGACATTTAATCAATCAATTGAAATATTGATCCTAGGGTTCGTCCCTCTTTTAAAAACATTGATTATTCTGTACAACAAGAAAACACCAGTCTTTGGGATCAATCGCACGCACCATTGAATGATGACAATAGATTGTTACACTTTGGTATGTGACCAAGTGAAACTTTCTTGATTAAAGGTCAGAGAGTGATGCCATGGGTCTGTTGATCCCACTAATACTCAATGGCAAGGGCTGATCTTGAAAGATTTTATAACAAATCTACCCTTGGATTTGAAAGGGATCCCAAAGGTGTCTGCATGAGAGACTAACATCAGATGTTTGGGCATCTTCCACAAGCTCTTGGTCAAATGAGTTTTCTTCTCAAATGTGCAAGCGCGAAACCTTGGGGTTTTTTTTTCCTTTTTTTTAGATATATTTTTTTAACGATCATAAGCGTGTGCGGGTTCCATTCCAAAATCCCAACTTAAAAGAAAATTAGTCATTCCTTGATCCACATGGGCTTTATTGGGCTTGTAATGTGGTCAGGGGTAAAAGGGCTATGAAAGAAATGATTAGAGGCTCAGAGTGTTTAAGGGTTACATTGAGTAAGAACCTCAAGAGCGTTGCTTGTACCTTTTGAACTAGACTTTACTCCTTTTGCCTCATACATCAATCTTTCATTGCAATTTGGTGCCTTTCTTGTAGAATTTGGAGATCTTTTGTCTCTCTTTTCTTTGCTCACCTTTGCTGGATTTTATTTTCTTAATTTTCTTTTTATCATTTTTTTTGCATGTGTATTTGCATGGCTCTTCCCGCCGATTTAGCGGTGGTTCCCACTTAGGGTTTCTATTTTTCTTTTGCTGCTTTTTTGTTTGTTTGTTTTTAGAAAACAAATATGCTTTGACTCTGATGGAGTAGAAAAGGATAAACTAATGTTTGGGATGTTGAAACATGGCCATGTGTCATTTCAAATCCTGACTTAGATCCTTTTGTAGTTCGGATTTTAGGACAAAACCTCAATAACACGCCTTTGATTGTTTTTTTTTCTTTTTATTTTTATATCAACCTAATTTTTGCTTAGGCGACCTTTTTGATTTTCAACCAACCGGGTGAGAACTTTTGATATGCCCTTAGGTTCGCTTGAGGCTCATGCACAGTGCCTCTCATTGCCCCAGTGTAGGATTCTGAGGTATCTACTGTTGTCTTTCGTCATGACCTTGTAGCAAGGAAAAAATGAAAGAAGCTGTGCAGATTCTTGAAAATGATTTTTCAAGGACGAGAAACATTGAAAGGATTTTTCAATTGACAGATTAAGTCGAATGACTCATGTTCTTTGATAACTCACTTTTCTCTCAAAAAGACAACTTTTAAGAATGATAAAATGAGGTCACATGAATGTTTGTACTTTTTATTTGAAACACAGTAATGCAATCCTCCCTAGGAAGGGACCAGTTACCAGAGCCATGAGCAAGAGGCTCTAAGAGGATTAGGCTAGAGCTGCTGAAGAAGGCCCTAGGGTTCTCATGAAACTCAAGGTAGATTTTTGAGCCTATGGGCCAAGGTTGGGTCCACTTATCTTTGTACATATTAGATTAGGATTTCATTATTTTTGATCATTGTATTTAGGGCTCCATAATGTAGGTAGGATACCTTAGAAATGTAGGATTTTTCAGCCCTAGTATTTTAGGGCACCTAGACTAGTTGTTGTATTAGGGGTAGTTTTGTAATTTCACATGCATTTAGTGAATATTTGATGTGTGTGTTGGGAAATAATTTTAATTGAATTGGGAGAAGCCCAATAAAATTAAATTTTAGAGGGAGAGGTGAGCATTTTCTTGCTACACCCCATTGCCACATCATATAGTCACACTTTGTACATGTCCTTCATGCTTTACATGCCTCATGACACCTAAGCACACTTAGTGGAGAATCTTGGACTTGATATTGGATTAGTGGGCTGAACCATAACTGAAATTCACTAATCATAATTAGTGAAATTTTGGCTCCACAAATTCAATTTCAAATTCAAGTAAAATTTGAATAGAAATTCAAATTTCCCTCCAATTTTGTGTGACACTTTGATGGAAGCTTGCTTGTGGGGCTTCTATGGAGGCTGGATCTTTGAGCTTCAATGAGGTCCTTTAATGGTGATTTTCCACCATGGAGATGCAACGGAAGACAAAGGAGAAGAGGTGAGAGGAGGCGCCATCCACTAGGGAATAAGCCATGGAAGAAGGAGCTTCACCACCAAGATGAGCCTTGGATAAAAAGCTTGGAAGGATGCTTCAATGGAGGAAAAGAAAGAGGGAGAGAAAGAGAGAGGGGGGAGCACGAAATTGAAGGAATAAAAGAGGGAGAGAAGTGGAACTTTGAAGTATGTCTCACAAGACTCTCATTCATCAAAGTTATAACAAGTGTTACACATGCTTCTATTTATAGACTAGGTAGCTTCCTTGAGAAGCTTTCTTGAGAAAACTTCCTTGAAAAGCTTCTTTGAGAAAACTTCCTTGAGAAGTTAGAGCTTAGCTACACACACCCCTCTCATAACTAAGCTCACCTCCTTGAGAAGCTTCCTTAAGAAGATTCCTAAAGAAGCTAGAGCTTAGCTACACACACATCTCTAATAGCTAAGCTCACCTCCTTGAGATAAGAAGCTAGAGCTTAGCTACACCCCCCCTATAATAGCTAAGCTCACCCCCATAACAAAATACATGAAAATACAAAAAATTCCCTACTACAAAGACTACTCAAAATATCTCAAAATACAAGGCAAAAACCCTATAATACTAGAATGACCAAAATACAAGGCCCAAACGAAGGAAAAACCTATTATAATATTTACAAAGATAAGCGGGCCCATACTTAGCCCATGGGCTCAAAATCTACCCTAAGGATCATGAGAACCCTAGGGCCTTCCCTTGGATCTCTGGCCCAATCTGCTTGGAGTCTTTTATCCAATGCCCTTGCGGGGTAGGATTGCATCACACTTAGGCTATAAATAGAGGTCATGTGTGTGCATTTTTTCAACTTTGATCATTTGAGAATTAAACTTCAAAGTTCAAACCTCTTCTGAGGTACAAAATTTCGTGCTCCTTCTCTCCCTATCCCTCCATTCATCTTCTCTTACCTTCAAGCTCTTATCCATGACTTCCTATGGTGGTGAGCTTCTTCTTGACTCATCTTCTTCTTGAAGTGGCGTCTCCTCTCAACTCTTCTTCTTCTCCATTCCGCTGCCATCAAACTTCAAGAAGCAAAGGACTCCATTGATGAAGAAGATCCAAGGCCTACAAGTTCCACATGGAGCTACATCATGTGGTATCAAGAGCATCTTCATCAAGGTGATGTTCTTTTGCTTCCTCTATCTTTTTGTTCGGTCAATTCACTTTAACTCCTTGTTCTTCATCTTATTCTCCTTGTATATCCTCCATTGTCTTGTGTTTTGGTGCTATTTAGAATAGATTAAAAAAAAATCGATTAAATCTTAGATCTACACTTGTTCTTGCATTTCTATGGTTCAAATTCTATAGATCTACTCCTGAATCATGTTTTTGTGTTGATTTTAGGTTTTATCATTTTTCAGTAATAATCTTCTTGTGCTGAACCTTTAGATCTAAGTTTTCTTCCAAAATATTTATTAGAAAAAAAACACAAAAATCTAAGTGTAAATCACTTAATCCATGTTGTCTTAGAGTCATGTTTAGTCATAATAATTGTCACATTATGTTCTAAGTTTGTGTTGAATTTCTATTTTGTTGATTGAATTCTAGATACATTTTTTCATGTATTCTTGTCATTCTTAGCCTATCTTTTGAATTTTGAGTCTAATTCATGTATGTTATTTAGTTCATCACATGTTCTAAATCAATTCCTAGAAGTAGTCTTGTTGTTGAACTTTTTTTTTATTTTCTAAGTTTCCTACATGATGCCAATGATGAAGTTGAGTTGTGGCTGAATTTGTGAATCAAAATAAGTCTTAAGCTCTCTTGAATTGTGTTATTCAAGATAATTGAGCATAAGCAAACACAAATTGTAACTATCCTATCCTTAAGCAACATAAACACTACTCTTGATTTCTAGGTTGAAATTGCTGGTGTTGGTAGCTTGAACATACGAACTTGTATAAATTACTGGGAATTGGTTGCTACTAATTTTGAGCTGAAATATTTACTGAATTTTGTAGACATCTGAACCAAAACTAAGAAAAGAACCAAGCGATTTGGATTAAAGGAAAAAATAAGAAAAATCACACAAGTTGGAAGAAAAATCAGTGTCCAGTAAAAAAAAAGTGAATGGGAAGTGTGTTTGTTGTTTTGACTCGAAATTTGTTCTATAATTGGTGCCTATTTTATACCAATCTTAGTTCTGAAATTTAAATTGAAAATTAGTGTGAAAAAAAGTTACAAAACTAGAGGTTTCTTGAGTCTTTTTTTTTATAGTTTTTTTTACTCTACTCTAGAGCCATTCTAAGTTTCTCTTTGAGTCCTAGCTTGCTTTTATGTGTTTTTCATTGCTTCAATTGTTGAATAATCCTTGAAAATTTGTCTTATTAAAACTCTATTGGTTTAGCTTTCATTTCATTTTTTTGGTCTTTGGTGATTGCTTGTCTCTTTGTTTCCTTGTTTGTGAGTTGTCATATAGGGAATTGGAAAGGAGGATTGGTGTCATCCCTTGAAGAATTTGAGTCAAAAAGCAAGGGGAAAACCACCTTAAGAGCTATTGGACTAAGAAGCACTCCAAATTGAGTGAATCACCAAAGAGAGAACAACCACCAAAATTGAGGACCTTTTTGTAATTTTGTAATTGACAATTTACTTACTTTCATTGCTTTCAAATTTTGTAACAAAAAGGCCTTTCATTGGAAGTAAGTTGGGAGCCTCCAATAGGTCATCCTACTTCCATTTGTGTGTAATAATTTTAGGCAATTTTCCCTTAAGATTTTGAGTGTTTTGTTGGGAACCTTAAATGTGGTCATCCAAGCACTCTTAGGATTTGCCTAGTTTACATTTCTTGCTTACTTTCATAGCTTATTTCCTTTACCTTCCATTGTCAAACCGCCTAGATAGCTTACCTTTTACCAATTAGTTTATACCTTATCTTTCACACCTCTTTTAGTGTTTATTTTGGCTAGTTTCAACCATAGTTTCTTTTACCTTTTGTTTTCAAACCCCCAACAAGAAAGAACCACAACTTAGGAACCAACATGAGTCTTCATTCTTCATCTAGTGTTAATGGTGAGGGTTCTACTCCTAAGGACCCCTTGTATAAGATATTAGATGAGTTGAGATCCCTTAAGTTGTGGAAAGAAGAACAAGAGAGAAAAGAAAAAGGTAAAAAAAGAGTGGAAGAAATAAGTCAAGATGAAAGAGAGAAAATAAGAGACAAAGAAAGAAGAAAAATAATGAAAGAAATGAAAAGAGAAAAACATGCCTCCTATAGTAGTCATGACTCTTGTAAGAGTTTAAGTGAAGAACTTAGCGACTATTATAGAGGGAGCCACAGTTCACATACTAAACATCACTCCTAAAGAAGAGAAAATGATAGAAGGCCTCAAGAGGTTAACATTAGCCTTCCATATTTCCATGGAAAAGATAATGTTGAGGCCTACTTAGATGGGGAGATCAAGGTTGAACAACTCTTTGCTTGCCATCATATTAGCGAAGAGAGAAAAGTTCCATTGGCTACCCTTAGCTTTCAAGGGTATGCTCTCTATTGGTGGACTTCCCTTGTTAGGGAACGAAGGATTCATGGGGATCCTTATGTAGAAGCAAGGCTTCATGATGAATGAAGATTGATTCAAAGATTTTTTGATGATAACAAAGATGATGACAAAGGTGATGACAAAAAGCTCAAAGGTCAATCAAAGAATGAGTTCAAGATGTTCAAGATAGAATAAAAAACACTTCAAGATTCAAGAGGAAAGTTGAAGAACACTTCAAGATTCAAGAGGAAAGTTGATTTCAAGAATCAAGATTCAAGGATCAAGCATTCAAGAATCAAGATCAAGATTCAAGACTCAAGATTCAAGAATCAAGAGAAGGCTTAATCAAGATAAGTATGAAAAGGTTTTTTCAAAAACTGAGTAGCACATGAATTTTTCTCAAAACATGTTTACCAAAGAGTTTTTATTCTCTGGTAATCGATTACCAGATTATTGTAATCGATTACCAGTAGCAAAATGGATTTGAAAAAGTTTTCAAATGAATTTACAATGTTCCAATTGATTTCAAAAAGTTGTAATCGATTACAATGTTTTGGTAATCGATTACCAGTGCCTTTGAATGTTGAAATTCAAATTCAAATGTGAAGAGTCACATCCTTTCACATAAAAGCTTTGTGTAATCGATTACACTGATTTGGTAATCGATTACCAGTGATTGTTTCTGAATAAATAAAAAAGATGTAACTCTTCAAATGGTTTTTGACTTTTTCAAATTGGTTTTAAGTTTTTCTAAAAGTCATAACTCTTCTAAATGGTTCTCTTGACCAGACATGAAGAGTCTATAAAAGCAAGACTTTGTTTTGCATTTTCAATCAATCTTTCTAACAATCCAATCAATCTATTACAATCCTTTACAAGCCTTGAATCTCTTTGAACTTCTTCTTCTTCTTTGTGCCAATAGCTTTCCAAAGTTTTCTGGTTTTCTAAACCTTGAAAACTTGTGCTATTCATTCTTTTCATCTCTTCTCCCTTTGCCAAAAAGAATTCACCAAGGACTAACCGCCTGAATTCTTTTTGTGTCTCTCTTCTCACTTTTCCAAAAGAACAAAGGACTAACCGCCTGAATTCTTTTGTGTCTCCCTTCTCCCTTGTCAAAGAATTCAAAATGACACAGTTTGAGAATTCTTTTGATTCTTCCCTTTCCCTTATACAGTTTTCAAAGGACTAACCGTATGAGAATTCTTTTGTATCCCCATTCACAAAGTATCAAAGGTTTAACCGCCTGAGATCTTTGTCTTAACACATTGGAGGGTACATCCTTTGTGGTACAAGTAGAGGGTACATCTACTTGGGTTGTTGATTGAGAACAAGAGAGAGTACATCTCTTGTGGATTAGTTCTAGTGGAGGGTACACCCACTAGGTTCAAAGAGAACAAGGGAGGGTACATCCCTTGTGGATCTTTGCTTGTAAAAGGATTTTTACAAGGTTAAAATAAATCTCAAGGACCGCAGGTCGCTTGGGGACTGGATGTAGGCACGGGTTGTTGCCGAACGAGTATAAAAACTCTTGTGTGTTTGTCTCCTTCTTCCCTACTCTTTTACTTTCCACTGTGCATTTTAATTTCTGCTTTTACTTTTGGTTAAGTTTCTCTTCTACTTCTTATTCTCTTAACAACATAATAAAAGCCTTAGAAGAGTAAATTTTAAATTAGTAAAGGTTTAGAAATAATTAATTCAACTCCCCCTTCTTAATTATTTTGAGGCCACTTGATCCAACACCTTGTTTGGCTTCAACCCATCTATAGACATATTCAATTGGATTGGCTCGGAAAAACCATGAGTGGGAGTTCATCTCAACAAGCCTCTGAACCTCTCCAATGCTTCACTCAGAGATTCATTAGGAAATTGATGAAATAAAGAGATTGCAGCTTTCCCTTCTGCAGTTGGACTCTGGGAAGTATTTCTTTAGGAACTTTTCAACAACTTCTTCCCAGATTTTCAGACTATTACCTTTGAATGAGTGGAGCCACCTCATGGCTTCTCCTACCAATGAGAATGAGAAAAGGTTGAGCCTAATGGCTTCGTCTGGTACACCGGCAATCTTAACAGTGTTTCATATTTCAATGAACGTTGCCAAGTGTGCATAGGGGTCTTCATTAGGTAATCCTTGAAATAAGTTCCCATGTATTAAATGTTTTAAGGAATGTGGGTAGTTGATGTTGTTAGCTTGCACTTCAGGACGTGCAATGCTGGTGAAAAATTGTGGTACTGAACTACTTGAGTAATCCTCAAGGGTAATCCTCTGGTCATGCTCTTCTGCCATGGTAATGACTTCAGGTAATTGAGTGACGGATTCCCTTGATGATGGTGAATTAGGAGATAATAATTCAGAGAAATGAGTCTCCTCCTCAAGAATGGATGCAACTGTTCTGTCTTGAAAAAGTTTCCTTCTCCTCTCGGCTTTGTTCCTTCGCAATGTAGCCTCAATTTCTAAGTCCAGAGGAACTAAATTGCCTGTGGGAGATCTATGCATATACAATACTAACAAAATAGCGGTTATCCAGTTAAACAAGAAAAGACAAATAGGAATTAAGAACAAATATTCACAAAAACAATCAAAGAATAACAAATAAAGAATAGACACCTAAAGATAAACTAACTTCCCAAATAAAAAGAAGTTTCCCGGCAACGGCGCCAAAAACTTGTTCGGCTTCCGGCAAGTGCACCGGATTGCACAAGTAGTATAAAACGGTAAGAATCGAGTATCGAACTCTCGGGGAACTTGTGTTATTTGGTAAGCTATTTCAACAAATAAGTGTCTGGTGTGTAAAGATAAGTGTGAATATGAACAGGTGTATAAACTATTTGTGCAAAAAGAAAGAAAATCACGTGAGAGAAATGATGTGTAAAAACAAGTAGAAACACGTTGGTCTTCCTAATAGGTGCTTGATGCTGAAAAGATATTCTCTATCTAATATTGCTCATGTATTCTTATGGTGTCTCCTGAGATACTAAACCCTGATTCCTCATGATAGTTTAGCCTAATCCTGATTAAGCATCGTCCGTAGATTCCTCTTGTAAGACTGAACTCAACTAGGACCGCATTAAGACACACATACACAACTAACTTATCGCACCCCGATTCCTCGTGATAGTACGACAACTTAGCCATGTTCCATCAAGGACTTTAGAGTCAGACTAGTTTCCACTGTTGAATGACCCTAACAAAGCATGCATCTACGTGATCACGGTAAAGGCATATTGGAGTGAAAAGCAGATAGCACAGAGAACACACAAAACATCATTAAATAGATAAAAATATATTTACATCAGGTACCTACAGGGAAGATCCAACAGAGGATTTAGCTTTCCATACCAGGAATCCTTCTTTACAACAAAGAGAAGAACAAGATGAAAGATTGCAAAAATACAAGTGGTGAGGATGTCTCCTTCACCTCTAGGATTTCATAATCACTCACAAACTCATCTCAAGCTCTCAAACTGGCTCCTACTTCAAGCTCTGGTCTCTGCAGATATTTACACAACATAATCTCTCAAAACTCTCTGGAACTTGGACCTTTCTCTCTCTAGAAACCCTAGACATGCAAAGCTCTGAATCCTAGTCCAAACTCCCCTTCTAAAATCTGATTTCAGGCTTAAATAGGTGGCCTTGTTCGTGCTCGTGCGCTTAGCGCACATTAGTGAATTTCGGCTTAGCACGTGCCTTTCTCGCTTAGCGGATGAACTGAAGCAGTGCACTTAGCGAACCTGTACAACTCATATTCTTCCAGAGTCTTCCTCGCGCTTAGCCCATGAGTGTTGTGCTTAGCGGACGCTCGCTAAGCCAACAAATTGGCTTAGCGAGAAGGTGAAAAACAACACTTTTCAAAGCTTGCCTAATTAACCTGAAATTGAGAGAAAATGATTATTAAACACACAGAATGGAAGTACTAAATATTTATTACCTATACTTAACAGAAAATACTTATAACACTACAAAATAACCATAAATTGGAAGAGTTTGATACAATTTATACAAGTTTTATACACAAAAGTTAGTCGTTTTCACCGACTAACAATCCTCTAGTAGAGTATTGGAATGATCTTAAGAATGCCCTAAGGAAGAGGCGCATTCCCTCTTACTATGAAAGGGAGCTTCTGGACAAGCTTCAAAGGCTTAGACAAGGGAGTATGAGTGTTGAAGAATATAGATAAGAAATGGAATTACTCTTTTTAAGAGCTGAACTTAGGGTGGAGGAAAGAACAAGCATAGCTAGGTTCCTTAGTGGGCTTAATATGGAAGTGAGAGGCAAGGTTAAACTCCTTCCATATAGGGAGCTAGATGAGCTAGTCCAATTTTGTATAAGAGGTGAGCAACAACTTAAAAGAAAGCCTTCTTCAAAATCTTATGAATTTCACTCTTATCGAAGGAAGGACCAAGCCCAAGGAATTTTGGGGGCCGCACCTTCAAAACCCAAAGAAGATAAGGGTAAGACGATAGAGAAATACATCCCAAAGACTAGTTCCCAAGAAAGGACTACCAACATTAAATGCTTCAAATGTCTTGGGAGAGGTCACATTGCCTCTTATTGCCCCCACAAAGAAAACCATGATTATGAGGGGTCAAGACATTTATAGTAGTCAAGAGGAGACTACTTCTTGCCCTTCCTTTAGTGGAAGTGAAGATGAAGTAAGGGGTGAAGAGTCTAGTGAGGAAGCCTACCCCCATGAAGAAGGTGACCTCTTAATGGTTAGAAGGCTCCTTGGAGGTCAATCTTGTGATCTATCTCAATCCCAAAGAGAGAACATCTTTCATACAATGGCCTAACTAATGAGATTACCCTCACCCATCTTGGCACTAAATTTGTGTTGCATGCTCAAACACCTTCACAGGTGGCCAAAGATCAACTAACTATGAAAGATAAGAGGGATGAGGAAGAAAAACTAGAAAAACAAAAGAAAAAGAAGGATAGTAAGGCCTTGTCTTCAAAGGCCAAGGGGAAGGAAAAAGAGGAAAAGGATTCCTCCAAGAAGAATGTTAAGAAGGAACATCATTTTGCAACAAAAGGTGATATTAAAAGAGCACTCCTTCTTAAACAATCTTTCTACCTTCTCCTATCAAGGGAAACATCCCTTAGCACTGCCACAATTAAAAATTTGAGACCTTACCACCAAAGGTCCAAGAACTCTTACATGAATTTGGTGATATATTTCCCAAAGAGATACCCCCTGGGCTACCTCCTCTAAGGGGAATAGAACACCAAATAGATTTAGTCCCAGGAGCAAGCCTTCCTAATAGGCCAATCGATAGGAATAACCCTCAGGAGACTAAGGAGATGGAGTCTTAGGTTAAAGAATTGTTGGAGAAGGGTTGGGTCCAAGAGAGCCTAAGCCCATGTGTTGTTCCAGTGTTGTTGGTGCCCAAAAAGGACGGTACATGGAGAATGTGTACAGAATCCAGGGCCATCAATAACATTACTGTAAGTAAAGGCACCCCATTCCTAGACTTGATGATTTGCTTGAAGAGTTGCATGGTGCCAACATCTTTTCGAAAGTTGATCTTAAAAGTGGTTATCACCAAATTAGGATGAAAGAGGGTGATGAGTGGAAAACCGCTTTCAAGACCAAGTTTGGTTTGTATGAAGGGCTAGTGATGCTTTTGGGCCCACTAATGCACCAAGCACCTTTATGAGGCTTATGCATCATGTCTTAAGGGATTTCATAGGTAGATTTGTAGTTGTTTATTTTGATGATAATTTAGTATATAGTAGGATCCTAGATGATCACTTAGGACATCTCAGGCAAGTTCTTTCAGTCCTTAGGAAAAACACCCTCTATGCAAATATAGAGAAGTGTACCTTTTGTGTAGATAATATAGTTTTCTTAGGGTTTTTAGTTGGTAGAAATGGGGTCCAAGTGGACCCTAAGAAAATCAAGGCCATCCAAGAATGACCCACCCCAAAAAGTGTGGGAGATATTAGGAGCTTCCATGGGTTAGCAAGCTTCTATAGAAGTTTTGTTCCTAATTTCTCTACAGTTGCCTCACCTCTCATTGAGCTGGTGAAGAAGAATGCGGCATTTACCTGGGGTGAAAAATAAGACCAAGCCTTTGCTTTGCTCAAAGAAAAGCTACTAAGGCACCTGCTCTAGCTCTTCCTGACTTTTCTAAAACTTTTAAGCTAGAATTTGATGCCTTTGGAGTGGGAGTTGGAGCTGTATTGTTACAAGGTGGGCACCCTATTATTTTAGTGAAAAAATTCATGGTGCCACCCTCAACTACCCCACCTATGATAAAGAGCTTTATGCCTTAATAAGAACCCTCCAAACTTGGGAACATTTCCTTGTTTCCAAGGAGTTTGTCATTCATAGTGATCATCAATTACTTAAGTACATTATAAGGCAAAACAAGTTAAACAAAAGGAATTCAAAATGGGTAGAGTACCTAGAGCAATTTCCATATGTTATCAAATACCAAAAGGGAAAAACAAATATGGCTGTTGATGCCCTCTCTAGGAGACACACATTGTTTTGCTCCCTAGGAGCACAAATTTTAGGATTTGATAATATTAGGGACTTGTATGCTTTAGATGAACATTTTTCTCCCATTTATGAGAGTTGTGGGAAAAAAGCCCAAGATAGATTTTATTTGGTTGAGGGGTATTTGTTCAAAGAGAGAAAACTTTGCATACCCCAAGGATCCATCAAAATTACTTGTGCAAGAGAGCCATGAGGGTGGGCTCATGGGCCACTTTGGGATAGACAAGACCCTTGTCTTACTCAAAGAAAAGTTTTATTGGCCCCATATAAAGAAAGATGTCCATAAGCATTGCACTAGGTGTGTGGCTTGTTTACAAGCCAAGTCTAGGGTGATGCCTCATGGGCTATACACACCCTTACCCATCCCATCTGCACCTTGGGTAGACATTAGTATGGACTTTGTCCTTGGGCTTCCTAGAACCCAAAAAGGTGTAGACTCTATCTTTGTGGTGGTGGATCGGTTTAGCAAGATGGCACACTTTATACCATGCCACAAGGTGGATGATGCTTCCCACATCTCAAAACTCTTTTTCAAGGAAGTTGTGAGACTCCATGGTTTTCCTAGGACCATTGTGTCAGATAGAGATGCTAAGTTCCTTAGCTACTTCTGGAAAACCTTATGGGCTAAGCTAGGAACTAAGCTTCTTTTCTCTATAACTTGTCATCCATAAACTATGGGCAAATAGAGGTAATGAATAGGTCTTTATCCACCCTTTTAAGGGCTCTTCTGAAAGGCAACCATAAGTCTTGGGATGAGTATCTTCCTCATGTATAATTTGCCTACAATAGGGGGGTTCATAGAACCACCAAGCAATCCCCTTTTGAAGTATTCTATGGGTTCAATCCCCTAACACCCTTAGATCTCATTCCCCTCCTACTTGACACTTCTTTTATACATAAAGAAGGGGAATCTAGGTCAGAGTTTGTAAAGAAGTTGCATGAGAGGAGAGAACCAAACAAAGGTGTATTCAACTAAAGACAATAGAGGAAGAAATGAGCTAGTTCTTAATGAGGGGGATTGGGTTTGGCTCCATCTTAGGAAGTATAGATTCCTTACTAAAAGGAAATCCAAGCTTAGCCCTAGAAGGGATGGACCTTTTCAGGTCTTGGAGAGGATCAATAACAATGCCTATAGGTGAGACCTCCCAGAAGAGTACGGAGTCAACATAACTTTTAATATTTCTGATTTAATTCCTTTTGCAGCTGGAGCTGATATTGAGGAGGAGGAACCAACAAATTTGAGGTCAAATCCTCTTCAAGGGGGAGGAGATAATGCAATCCTCCCTAGGAAGGGACCAGTTACCAGAGCCATGAGTAAAAGGCTCCAAGAGGATTGGGCTAGAGCTGCTGAAGTAGGCCCTAGGGTTCTCATGAACCTCAAGGTAGATTTTTTAGCCCATGGGCCAAGGTTGAGTTCACTTATCTTTGTACATAATATATTAGGATTTCATTATTTTTGATCCTGGTATTTAGGGCTCCATAATATAGGTAGGGTACCTTAGAAATGTAGAACTTTTCAGCCCTTTTATTTTAGGGCACCTAGACTAGTTTTTGTATTATGGGTAGTTTTGTAATTTCACATGTATTAAGTGAATATTTGATGTGTGTGTTGGGAAATAAATTTAATTGAATTGGGAGAAACCTAATCAAATTAAATTTTAGAGGGGGAGGTGAGCATTTGCTTGCTACACCCTATTGCCACATCATATAGTCACACTTTGTGCATGTCCTTGATGCTTTACATGCCTCATGACACCTAAGCACACTTAGTGTAGAATCTTGGACTTGATCTTGGATTAGTGGGATTAATCATAACTGAAATTCACTAATCATAATTAGTGAAATTTTGGCTCCAAAATTTGGTTCCACAAATTCATTTTCAAATTCAAGTGAAGTTTAAATGAATTCAAATTTCCCTCCAATTTTATGTGACACTTAGGCTATAAATACAGGTCATGTGTGTGCATTTTTTAAACTTTGATCATTTGAGAATTAAACTTCAAAGTTCAAACCTCTTTTGAGGCACAAAATTTTGTGTTCCTTCTCTCCCTCTCCCTCCATTCATCTTCTCTTACCTTCAAGCTCTTATCCATGGCTTCCTATGGTGGTGAGTTTCTTCTTGACTCATCTTCTCCTTGAAGTGGCATCTCCTCTCAACTCTTCTTCTTCTCCATTCCACTGCCATCAAACTTCAAGAAGCAAAGGACTCCATTGATGAAGAAGATCCAAGGCCTACAAGCTCCACATGGAGCTACATCACACAATCAATCAAACATTTTTTTTGAACTTATTGTTTTTAACTTTACTCGTCATTTTATGACACCCTCACCAAATGTGTAGAACGAGTAATTTCTGATTGAACAACCTTGGAAGTCAAAACTTAGGAGTGTAGGTCGCTTGAGCAAACAAACCATCCGCTTACACTCACATTCCAATGGAAGTTAAATAAGCAAAGACGTATTTGTGAGAGGATGAGAGACAAGGATGTCTAATTTATCCATATTATTAGCATTGTAGCTGTGGTTTACAATAATGGCATAAACTTGAAAATCCTAACGAGTATTAGAGAAATCTAACAACAACCTTCAAATTGCCCCATGTATGGTGTCGCTTGCCAACGTCAGAATTCACAAGCGTTTCTTCTCGAATTTCAGCCAGCCCGCATCAATTAGACTTTGCACTTTATGCTTCAAGGTCATACAATGCTCAGTGGAATGTCCCAAAACTCCTCCATGATATGCACATGTTGCGTTCGAGTCGTATCCTCAGAAAAATGGAGGTTGAGGAACCTTGGCTGGGGTTATGGCTACCATTGAATTATCGAGTCGATATGGGAGCAAGTTAGCATATGACACCGGAATTGGGGTGAATTCTACAGGCATTTTTGCTGCAAAATTTCTTCCTTGGTTGGTGTTTTGATTTGTGTTAAGGGTGGTGTTTGGCATTGGGTGTGCGGCAGGCAAGTTTTGTGGCTGATTTAGTGATGTCCCTTGTGAATGACTGGGTGGTGGGTAACGAGAAGGGCTGATATTGGCTGAATAATGATGTTGTTGAGCTGGTGGGAAATTTGGCCATGTAGGAACGATAGTCACAACATGGGTTTCTTCCTCCTTCTCATTCTCTCCATTTGCCCCTTTTCAGACCTACTTCAATCCTTTCGCCGGCGAAGACTAAATCAGTGAGGCTTGAGAGTGTGTAACCCACCATTTTCTCATAGTAGAACACCGATAACATGTCTACTATCATTGTCACCATCTCCCTTTCCATCATTGGGGGCGCCGCTTGGGCTGCCAGATCCCTCCACCTTTGGGCATATTCTTTGAAAGATTTGTGCCCCTTTTTACCCATATCCTGTAGCTGCATCCTATCCGGAGCCATATCAGAATTGTACGGATATTGCCTAACGAAGGAAACCATTAGGTCCTTCCAAGAATGGACTCGGGAAGGTTCCAAGTTAGTATACCAAGTGACGACTGCCCCAGTAAGACTTTCTTGGAAGAAATGCATTAGCAATTTTTCATCTTTTGCGTACGCCCCCATCTTCCGACAATACATATTCAGATGATTCTTGGGGCAAGTAGTCCCCATGTACTTATCGAACTCCGACACCTTGAACTTTGGAGGAATGACCACGTTGGGTACTAAGAACAACTCTTCTATGTCAGCAAAGACATAATCTCCGCCTCCTTCAATGGCCCTGAGCCTTTCCTCTATATGATCCAACTTCTCATTTTCTGCCATGGTAGGAGGGACTCTTCCTACCGCAAAATGTAAGGGTTATGGTTGTGGGCGAAACTGAGGGCCCTCCAAAGTGTTAGGCAGGGGTACACCACCATCTTCTTGCCCCTTAGTGGCATATCCGAGGCGAGACTCAAAGTCGGCTAGATTATGGTGGGGTATTTCATGCGTCTCCCCCATGGGTTGAGAGATATGTGCATGATTAGAATGAGGTTGTTGGCTCTCAATGAGTATGGGAGTGGAGTTATTGACATTCTCATCGGGAGCGTGTGCAACATTGGGTGGTGTGTAGTTGGGAGGCAAGCCATATGGCGGGAAGGCATGCTTGTTTGCACAAAATAGGGCCGCCCGTACTTCCCAACTCTTTTCCTCTCTGACCTATCATATCTGAGGTTGGATGATTTATTTGGTTGAGGCCAAATGGGGGAGCCGGGTCCACCTCAGCAACAGTGTTGGTAGCGGCAACTGCAGCCGCATTGACCTCTATTATCTTCTTCATGCTCATCATGACCTCCATCATTGTGGCCATTTGCTCTTTCATGGCCTCCATGTTGGCCTTCATCCACTCTTGCCCCTCCTCTATTTCTCCCGTTACTCTAGCTCTAGCAAGGGTTCGGTAAGGGCACCATAAAACGCGTTCTTTCCTTTTGATAACAATGATTACAGTTATGATTTCAAGGAAAGAATGCAATGAGAAAGGCAACCAACGAAATGCATGGATGTATACGAATGATGCATGGTTGAAGTATTGCAAACTTTACACAGGACATGGGGTTGAATCAATTTAGATGGTCCATCATGTCAAAGTGAAACTGGAAACAACACATGGATGTCAACAGTCATTAATTTTGTAAATCATGTGTTGGCAGTAGACAAAGAAGTGATGTAACTCAGTTCATCTTTTGCCCCAATTTTTGCAAGTTGGTTACTTCCATACTTGGCCTTGACTTGATGAACCTTTTCTTGAAAGCATGTGCTTGGTTCAAACCCCATAATCCAAGGAATAGTAATTTTGATCGCCAATACTTCGGTAACATCTCATAGAGATGAATGACTCAGGCATACTTATGCTATGCACGACAAATGCAATTATGAGATTGACATGAGATGCCTTAGGAACCACCATTTTCCTAGTTAACCATGCATTAGGTACCATGTTCACATTATCTTCAATCATTTTCTTTATAGAAATGGGTGTATAATCCCAACATGGTTGGTTTATAGCAATCATCACGGTACCTAACACATGTAACTAAGAATGTGGTGTTCCCTCTTTTTGTTCTCTTTTTTTTTTGTTTTTTTTTTATTTTGCAGAGGAAAATGCAAGGATCATGCATGAGTGAACATGAAAATAAAAGGTATGTAGCTTGTAGAACAAAAAATGCATGTCGAATGCAGATGCATGATGATGCAATGACTCATGAAAAATGCAACGCATGAATATGTAAATGAAAAATCCAGGAACAATATGTTCATTACGATGCCATGAAGAGATGCATGATGCAATCAAGGAATATGCCAGAGTGAGTTATCTATGTGCCCCTAATTGAGGAATCTAATGGAAAAGATCCAAAAGTCCTCTTCTAGTGACAATTCCCAAGCGTGGTTTCATGTAACCTTACTGGCTTCTAGAGATATCATCCTTTTAGGTAATACATTGTGGCGATAGGGACTATCAACAACAATGCATCACTAAAGGAGGAAAACTCTATATGAGGCTTCACTGTCATCAACCGAGTCGGAGACCCAGCATGACCACAGATTCACCTCCACTCCTTATGGCTCACGTAGACCCAGGCATAGGGCCTAATATCTCAATGTGTGTGAGGTGTAGGTGTCATGTGTGTGTAGAAAAAAGTATTTCTAACTATGAATGTAATCGATAGACAAACACACACCAAACACAACAACATAGCAAAGGTTATGTACAAATATGGACAAAAACCAAAGATAAAAAGAAAGAGAAAACATAAATAAAGAAGAAGTCATGATAAGATGCTGCACATTGATTTGAATGGCCTAACTCTCTAAAAATAGTCCCTAGTGGAGTCGCCATTTGTCGTAACCTGCCCTTCGGCGGGGGCACGAAAAGGCCTCTCAGATGGGCCAACGGTGCATCTTTTGTCGAAGGAAAGCGTGTGGAGTCGCCATCAACGTTTATTGGAGGAAAATGTTAGAAAAACCAAAAAGACGATGGTCTGCGTATTTTGAAAATGAGGGTTCAGGAGTTGTTTACACACGGGGAAGATATTAGCACCCCACGCGCCCATCACGGACCTAGTACTTTTGCTTATCTTTGGCTTTGGATTTGGTCGCCCGCTGGTCAGCAACGTGTCATAGGCAACGCTCCAACCTTTGTAGATGAGCTGAGGGGCTCTAGAGGTGGTGGTGGTGCATTTGTTGCCCACTTCCGGCCATCCCTAGGCTATTGTGGTGTCTCGCCCTGCACCTGCCTGGGGGCGCAATACTTTTTTGATGAAAGCTCGGTTAGTAGGGGGCCTGATGACCTTGCTGGAAGCGATAAGCACTCCGTAGAACTGACAGAGGCCCGTAATCAGAGCTAGAAACCCCAGGACCCTATTGGACTTCTCCGGGTCCACTGGGTGTCTTGCGGGCGCGATCCTTGCATACAATAGATGACATCAGAAATCAGTTGAGTGATGTGCATACTTACCTATGTCATGATGGTGTGACCTTGCTGGGGGGAACGGGCACCCTGTAGGACTGACAGAGACCCGTAACCCGAGCCGGAAACCCCAGGGCCCTGTTGGGCTCCTCCTGGTCCACTGGGTGTCTTGTGGGCGCAATCCCTACAAATAGTATATGGCATCAGAAATCAGTTGAACCATATGCATACTTACCTATGTCAGGACGACACAGACCAACTGATACTTCCGCAGGGGGAAATCGACATTGTGGTCACTGGACGGAATGCTGCTAAGTAGCAACGTCATCCATATTTGTGTAAGAGTGGTCATGTTGGTGTGCATGATCCACACTTGTCTCTTTGTAGTGGCACGGGTGAAATCTTGCCCCGGTATGCACAGTAGCGGCGTGATAGCCTCCCTCTCTGGTTGTATTCGCACAGTTGGTGCCCTCGAATATTAGGGGGTGGCCTAGGAACTGATAAAAGGAAACTACTGGCCCCTTAATCGGGAGTGCAAGTCTCGGTTAAGCATTTAACGGCAGAGGACCTTAAATTCTCTTAAGGTGCAGATGTGGAGCCCTCTGAAAGCAAGGACGCGTAGTCCTCTTAAGGCAAGGACATGTAGTCCTCTAGAGGCGAGGACGTGTAGTCCTCTGAAGGTGAGGACGTGAAGTCCTCTGAAGGCGAGGATGTGTAGTCCTCTGAAGGCGAAGACGTGGAGTCCCCTGAAGGTGAAGACGTGTAGTCCTCTGATGGCGAGGACGTGTAGCCCTCTGTTGGCGAAGATGTGTAGTCCTCTAAAGGTGAGGGCGTGTAGCCCTATGAAGGTAAGGACGTGTAGTCCTCTTAAGGTGAGGGCATGCAACCTTCTAAAGGTGAGGATGTGAAGTCCTCTGATGGCGAGGGCGTGTAGCCCTCTGAAGGCGAGGATATGTAGTCATCTGATGGCGAGGGCGTGTAGCCCTCTGAAGGTGAGGATATGTAGTCCTCTGAAAGCGAGGGCGTGTAGCCCTCTGAAGGCGAGGGCGCGTAGCCTTCTGAAGGCGAGGACGTGTAGTCCTCTGTTGGCGAAGACGTGTAGTCCTCTAAAGGTGAGGGCGTGTAGCCCTATGAAGGTGAGGACATGTAGTCCTCTGAAAGCGAGGGCGTGTAGCCCTCTGAAGGCGAGGGCGCGTAGCCCTCTGAAGGCGAGGACATGTAATCCTCTGAAAGTGAGGGTGTGTAGCCCTACGAAGGCAAAGGTGAGGACGTGTTGTCCTCTAAAGGCGAGGACGTGTAGTCCTCTGAAGGTGAGGACATGTAGTCCTCAAAAGGTGAGGGCGTGTAGCCCTATGAAGGCGAGGGACCCTCTGAAGGTGAGGACGTGTAGTCCACTAAAGGTGAGAACGTGCAGCCCTCAGAAGGTGAGGGCATGTAGCCCTCTAATGGCGAGGACGTGTAGTCCTCTGAAGGCGAGGGCGTGCAACCCTCTGATGGCGAGGACGTGTAATCCTCTGAAAGTGAGGGTACGAGTACCCAAGGGTCCACCCTTATGAGAAAGCAAGAGATCGACTCATCGAGAGGGCCGATCATCCCAAATTCAAAAGATTGGACATTAGATGTAGGAAATCTATGCAGTTAACATGATTTTTAGGGATGAGATGCATGCAACCTTTGTCATGCAATTTAGTAAATGCGGACTTCATACGAAACAATGCAATGTCATGGAAAGTTGTACAATGTTCATGACATTCTTTCCCTATTTTGTGATTTTGATTTTGATTTAATTTTTTTTTTTGGAAAACACAGATTGACTGTCCTTTTGAAAGAGGTGATAATTCATGCAACCTTATCCTATCTTTTGCAAATCTCTTCGGGAACTCCCTCAGAGTGTATGTTCTGTTTGATTTAGTCACTTGACCATTTTGGAGTGACGACAATGGAGCCGTTTGACGTTTAATCAATCCGTTGAAATTCCAGGATTCGTCCCCCTTTTTTTTGTTTAAAAAAATCGACGGGTGAGAACTTTTGATCTACCCCTATGTTCACTTGAGGCTCATGCATGATGCCCCTCATTGCCCAAGTGTAAGGCTTTGAGGTACCAATTTTTATCTTTCGTCATGACCTTGTAGCTGAGAACCTATTGGGTGAGAACTTCTAATCTGCCCCTAGGTTTACTTAAGGCTCATGCACGATGCCCTTCATTGACCAGTGTAAGGCTTTGAGGTACCAATCGTTGTCTTTCGTCATGACCTTGTAGTAGGGAACCTATTGGGTGAGAAATTTTGATTTGCCCCTATGTTCACTTGAGGTTCATGCACGATGCCCCTCATTGCCCTAGTGTAGGGCTCTGAGGTATCCATCTTTGTTTTCACAACCTGGTAGCAAGGAAGAATGAAAGAAGCGGTTGATTCTTGCAAAAAGAATTTTCCAGGGACGAGAAATAGTTGAAGGATTTTTTCAATCGACGGATTAAGTTAAATGACTCCTATTCTCGATAACTCACTTCTCTCTAAAAAGAAAAAATTTCTGGAATGATAAAATGATGTCACATGAATGTCTATATTTTTACTTGAAAACACAGTCAATCAAATGTTTTTTTTTCTTTTTGAACTTTTTTGCTTTACTCGTTGTTTACGGCACCCCACCAATGCGCAAGACGAGTAATCTCTGATTCAATGGTCTTGGAAGTCAACACTCAGGGGCGCAGGTCACTTTGAGCAAACAAACCAATAGCTTACACTCACATTCCGGTGGAAGTTGAATAAGCAAAGATGTGTTTGTGAGAGGATGAGAGAAACAAGGATGTCAAATTCATCCATTTTAGCATTGTAACTATGGTTTATAATAATGGCATAAACTTGAAAATCCTGATGACTCATTAGAGACATCTAACAATAGCTTTCAAAATTGCCCCATGTGTGGTTTCGTTTGTCAATGTTAGGATTCACAAGCGATTCTCCTCAAATTTCAGCCAGCCCGCTTCAATTAGACTTTGCACCTTACGCTTCATGGTTATACAATGCTCAATGGAATGCCCCGGGGATCTTCCATGTTAAGTACACATTGCGTTCGAGTCGTATCCTTGGAAAAATGGAGGTTGAGGAAACCTAGCAGGGGTTATGGCTTCCATTGCAGTATCAAGTAGATAATGGAGCAAGTTAGCATAGGACACCAGAATTGGGGTGAATTCTATGGGCTTTTTGTTGCAAAATTCCTTCCTTGGTTGGTGTTTTGGTTCGTGATAAAGGTGGTGTTTAGCATTGGTTGTGTGGAAGGTGGGTTTTGTGGTTGATTTAGGGATGGCCTTTGTGGATAATTGGGTGGTAGGTAAGGAGAAGGGTTGTTATTGGCTGAGTAATAACATTGTTGGGCTGGTGGGAAGTTAGGCCATGTAGGAATGGCAGTCGCAGCATGGGTTTCTCCTTCATTCTCACCCTCTTCATTTGCCCCAATTTTCTCAGTCGTCCAAGTAGGATGATTAAATTTGCCTCTTTTCAGACCCACTTCGATCCTTTCGCTGGCGAAGACCAAATCTGTAAAACTTGAAGGTGTGTAACCCCACCATTTTTCATAGTAAAACACTGGTAATGTGTCTACTATTATTGTGATCATCTCTTTCTCCGTCATTATAGGTGCCACTTGAGTTGCCAAGTCTCTCCATCTTTGGGCGTATTCTTTGAAAGATCCGTGCCCCCTTTTTGCACATGTTCTGTAGTCGCATCCTATTCGGAGTAATATCATAATTGTACTGATACTGCCAAACGAAGGCAACCATTAGGTCTTTCCAAGAATGGACTTGGGAAGGTTCCAAGTTAGTGTACCAGGTAACAGCTACCCCAGTAAGACTTTCTTCCAAGAAATGTATCAGCAATTTCTCATCTTTTGCGTATGCTCCCATCTTCTGACAGTATATCTTTAGATGGTTCCTGGGGCAAGTAGTCCCCTTGTACTTGTCAAAGTCCGACACCGTGAACTTGGGAATGACCATGTTTGGGTACTAGGAACAACTCTTCTACGTCAGTAAAGGCATAATCTCTGCCTCCTTCAATGACCCTGAGCCTTTCCTCTAGATGATCAAACTTTTCCCATTCCTTCCATAATATGAGGGATTTTACCTGCTGTGGAATGCAAGGGTTGTGGTTGGGGGCGAAATTGAGGGCCCTCCAAAGTGTTTTGCAGGGGTATACCACCAACTGCTTGCCCTTCAGTGGCATATCCGAGGTAAGGCTCGAAGTCGGCTAGATTTTGGTGGGAAATTTCATGTGTCTCCCCCACGGTTTAAGAGACATGTGCATGATCAGTTTGGGGTTGTTAGCTCTCAATGAGTATGGAAGTGGAGTTATTGACATTCTCATTGGGAGTGTACGCCACATTGGGTGGCGTACAGTTGGGAGGCAAGCCATATGGCGGGAAGGCGTGCTCGTTTTGAATTTGCACATCATGGGGCCGTCCGTAGTTCCCAAATCTTTGCCCACCATATCTGAGGTTGGATGATTCATTTGGTTGTGATCAGATGGGGGCATCGGGTTCACTTTAGCAACAGCGCTGGTAGCGACAATTGTAACCGCATTGGCTTCCATTATCTTCTTCATGCTCATCATGGCCTCCATCATTGTGGCCATTTTCTCTTTCATGGCCTCCATGTCGGCCTTCATCTACTCTTGCACCTCCTCTACCTCACCCATTACTCTAGCTCTAGCACGGGTTCGGTAAGGGTGCCATAAAGCGTATTCTTTTCTTTTTGATAATAATGATTCAATCTATTTTATTTTATTTTATTTTTTTCAAGGAAAGAATGCAATGAGCAATGCAACCAATGAAAAGCATGGATGTATATGAATGATGCACAGTTGAAGTATTGCGAATTTTTACGTAGGATATGGGGTTGAATCAATTTAGATTTTCAACATGGTCCATGACATCTTTGTCAAGGTGAAACTGGAAGTAACAAGGACATCAACAATCCTAAATGTGTTTGGCAGTAGATGAAGCAGTGATGTAACTTGATCCATCTTTTGCCCCAATTTTTTGCAAGATGGTTACTTCCATACTTCAACTTGACTTGATGAACCTTTTCGTAAAAGCATGAGCTTGGTTCAACCCTATAATCCAAGGAATGGCAATTCCGATCGCCAATACTTCAACAACATTTCATAGGGATGAAAGACTCTGGAATACTTTAAGTTATGCATGGAAAATGTAATTATGAGATTGAGATGCCCGAAGAAACATCATTTCCTAGTTAACCACGCATTAGGTACCATGCTCAATCATTTTATTTTGTTGTTGTGTTTTTTTTATAGAAATGGGTTTATGATCCCAACATGGTTGGCTCATGGTACCTAACACATGCAACTAAGAATGTAGTGTGAATTTTCACGCTTCTTTTTTTGTTTTTGTTTTGCAGTGGAAAATGCAAGGATCATGCATGAGCAAACATGAAAGCAAAGGTATGCAGTTTGTAGAACAAAAAGTATGTTGAACGCATATGCATGATGATGCAATGACTCATGCAAAATGCGATGCTGGAATATGATAACGGACAAATGCAGGGATGATATGTTCATTATGATGCCTTGAAGAGATGCTTATGCGGTGCATGATATGAATGCATTTACAGACACGAGAGACCGAAAAATCATATCTTCTTACTTGCGCATTTGGGGGCGCAGTGCCCCATGTGTACAGTTAAGAAGGTGATATGGACCTTTCGGCTTCCCGTGACAAAAGACGAGACCAACATACAATGCATGTGTGACGACATGATGCAGAGCGCAAAAGCGAAACACGGGGATGTACACAATATGGCAATATCCACAAATAATCATACAACAAAGGCGTACATGACATTTAGGCTATATGCATGGAAGTGTTTAAAAGGGCACGCAGCGTGTTTGCTCCGTGCCCCTATTTTAGGGACCTACATGGGAGGAAACTAAAAGACTTTTAGTGATAATTCCCAAGGTGGTCATATCTCTCTTGACGGTTTTTAGAGGTATCATCCCCTTCGAAAAATATATTGCGACAGTAGGGACTACCAGCAACAACATGTTATCAAAGAGAAAAACTCTAGATGAGGGTTCACTGTTATCAAGCAAGTCGGAGACCTAGCATGACCACAGATTCACCTCCACTCCTTATGTTCCAATGGACCCGGGTATAGGGCCCCTTTTCAACTAACCGTGTGTACAAATAGTGTTGGTGTTTGTGTGCATCAAATGAATAAATATCTATCTCATGCATACATTTAAAAAAAAACACACTAAAAGCATCAAAGAGTTATATACAAGAACGTAAGAGAAATAAAAGGAAACCGACAAAAGAGGAAGTCATGATATTGCACGAGATTAGAAGGCCTAACCCTCTAAAAACAGTCCCCAATGGAGTCGCCAACTGTCGCAACCTACCCCTCGGCGGTAGGGCGACGTGGGGCTCACGGGTGCGTCTTCCATAGGAGGAAAATGCGCGGAGTCGCCACCAACGTTTATTCGAGGAAAACGTCGGAAAAACCGGAAAAGGCGTGGTCTACGAACTTTAAGTGTGAAAGGTTTGGGAGTTGTATTTACGCACGGGGAAGGTATTAGCACCCCACGCATCCGTCACAAGGGACGACAACCTTTTAATCAAGTGTGCAAACATGACTTCAATTTGTTTTATTTTCCCTTTTTACGTTCTTATGTCTTTTTATGCCTTTTTGTATTTTTTTTTATCTTTTTGTGGTCGACAAGGGTGTTTTCCTTACTCTTACGTATTCCTCAATTGTGGTAAGGAAATCAGACCTACGTAGTTCTTTGAGAACTAAACGTTGGTTAAATTGTTTTTATCCTTTTTTGCAAAATATGTTTTTATTGAATGAAAGGTCATTTAAGGCGTTGGGCCATTAAACAATCTTTCGATTCTTTTGAAAGGAGAGAAAACATTAAGGCATTGGACCATTAATGATCTCTTGTTTTTTTTGAAAGAGGTAATAAAGCTACATGTTGATTTTAGGCTTTTTTAGAAATCTACGTTTAACCAATAAAAGCGGAAAAGACCATTTTAAGGCGTTGGACCTTAAAAATGGCTTTTTTTAGGTGATGACAAAAGTTTGATTTATGAATTGATTTTAGCCTTAGTTTCACTTTGGTTATTAGTCAATTCGATTAAGAAAGAAAAATATTCACGAAAAAACGTCTGATTGATTTTTTTATTTATTATTTTACTAAAAGATATTTTTTGATTATTATATTATTATTTTGCCTCTTTTTTGGTTTTAAACGTGGTTACGGCATGACCGAACGGTCGGATTTCATTTTAACAAAAATTAAAAGATGTTACAATACGAATGATCAGTGGAAATTTATTTTATTTTTGATTAGGCGAGAAAATGACTTAAATAAATGACTAAAGCACGTCAAAATGGGGTACGGAAAGTAAATGAAATAAAAATAAAAGCACGCGAAACAAGTGGGGACCACTAAGGGCACATAGAATGAATTGAAAGGTTCGATTTCGGGAACTTACCGGTTGAAGACCGAAGAACGATGAAGAATGGCGGAAAATCTTCGCGAAATCACCCACAAAAACGTCTCGGAAGTGTTACAGAAGCGCCTCGGCTTGGATTTTTTTCATGGAAACAATTTTTCTCACTAATTTTAAGTGATTCTCACATACCAGGAGGGTTGAACATTTTTGTTCTTCCCTCCTCCTCCTATTTATAGGAAAATGAGGGAGGAGCTTGCCACCCAGCTCGCCCAGGCGAGCTAGGTTGCTTCCTCTAGAAGGAACTGCCTTCTGGAGAACTTCCTGGAAGGCCCAAGTGGGCCTGGTTGCTATTTGCACCCCCTATTTACTAAATACACCCCTTGCTCCCCCTTTTTTGCTGATTCTTTTTCCATAACGTTACGGAACCTTACAAATTACGTAACGATACTTGCTTTCTTTCCGTAACGTCACGGAACCTTACGGATTACGTAATCATCCCGTTTTTGGCCTCCGGAATGTTACGGAACTTCACGAATTGTGCAACAATGCTTCCTTTTGACTTCCGGCATGTTACGGAACTTCACGGATTGTGCAACAATGCTTCCCTTTGACTTTCGACATGTCACGAAACTTCACGGATTGCCTAACGATGGGTGCTAAGTACCTCGAAGTGGTCAAACGAGGGTCGCATCCCAACAAACAGATGGTCCCCGGACGAAATTAGGGTATGACACCTTCTTAACAATCTTCTTGGAGGAATCCTTTCCCTCTTTTTCCTTCCCCTTGGCCTTTGAAGACAAGGCCTTACTATCCTTCTTTTTCTTTTGTTTTTCTATTTTTTCTTCCTCATCCCTCTTATCTTTCATAGTTAGTTGATCTTTGGCCACCTGTGAAGGTGTTTGAGGATGCAACACAAATTTAGTTCCAAGATGGGTGAGGGTAATCTCATTAGTTAGGCCATTATAAATGATCTTCCTATCAAATTGCCACGACCTTCCTAAAAGAATATGTGCTGCCTCCATGGGAACTATATCACAATTAACTTCATCCTTATATGTCCCAATGGAGAAAGATACCTTCACTTGTTGGTTAACTATCATTTCCCCTTGCTCATTGAGCCATTGAAGTTTATAAGGTTTTGGGTGGGGAATGATAGTGAGGTTCAACTTGGAAACTAATCTCTTGCTACAACAATTGCAACAAGATCCACTATCCACAATGAGAGAACAAGTTTTATCTAAAATTTTGCATCTTGTATGAAAGATGTTCTCTCTTTGGGATTGAGATAGATCACAAGATTGACCTCCAAGAAGCCTTCTAACCATTAAGAGATCACCTTCTTCATGGGGGTAGACTTCCTCACTAGACTCTTCACCCTTTACATCATCTTAACTTCCACTAGAGGAAGGGGAAGAAGTAGTCTCCTCTTGACTACTATAAATGTCTTGACCCCTCATAATCATGGTTTTCTTTGTGGGACATTGAGAGGCAATGCGACCTCTCCCAAGACATTTGAAGCATGTAATGTTTCTAGTCCTTTCTTGGGAACTAGTCTTAGGGGTGGATTTCTCTATGGTCTTACCCTTATCTTCCTTGGGTTTTGAAGGTGCAGCCCCCAAAATTCCTTGGGCTTGGTCCTTTCTTGGATAAGAGTGAAAGCCATAAGATTTTGAAGAAGGCTTTCTTTTAAGTTGTTGCTCCACTCTTATACAAAGTTGGACTATCTCATCTAGGTCCCTATATGGAAGGAGTTCAACCTTATCCCTCACTTCCATATTAAGCCCACTAAGGAACCTAGCTATGCTTGTTTTTTTCCTCCTCCCTTACTCCAGCTCTTAAAAGGAGTAGTTCCATTTGTTGTCTATACTCTTCAACACTCATACTCCCTTGTCTAAGCCTTTGGAGCTTGTCCATAAGCTCCCTTTCATAGTAGGAGGGAATGTGCCTCTTCCTAAGGGAACTCTTAAGATCATTCCAATACTCTACTGGAGGATCCCCTTGAATCCTTCGTTCCGTAACAAGGGAAGTCCACCAATAGAGGGCATACCCTTGAAAGCTAAGGGTAGCTAACGAAACTTTTATCTCTTCGCTAATATGATGGCAAGCAAAGAGTTGTTCAACCTTCATTTCCCAATCTAAGTAGGCCTCAACATTATCTTTTCCATGGAAATATGGGAGGCTAATGTTAACCTCTTGAAGCCTTCAATCATTTTCTTTTCTTTGGGAGTGATGTTTAGTATGTGAACTATGGCGCCCTCTATAATAGTCGCTAAGTTCTTCACTTAAACTCTTGCAAGAGTCATGACTACTATAAGAGGCATGTTTTTCTCTTTTCATTTCTTTCATTATTTTTCTTCTTTCTTCCTCTCTTATTTTCTCTCTTTTATCTTGACTTATTTCTTCCACTCTTTTTTTTCCTTTTTCTTTTCTCTCTTTTTATTCTTTCCATAACTTAAGGGATCTCAACTAATCTAATATCTTATACAAGGGGTCCTTAGGAGTATAACCCTCACCATTAACACTAGATGAAGAATGAAGACTCATGTTGGTTCCTAAGTTGTGGTTCTTTCTTGTTGGGGGTTTGAAAACAAAAGATCAAAGAAACTATGGTTGAAACTAGCCAAAATAAACACTAAAAGAGGTGTGAAAGACAAGGTAAAAACTAATTGGTAAAAGGAAAGCTATCAAGGTGGTTTGACAATGGAAGGTAAAGGAAATAAGCTGTGAAAGTAAGCAAGAAATTAAAGTGCAAGAAATGCAAACTAGGCGGATCCTAAGAGTGTTTGGATGACCTCATTTAAGGTTCCCAACAAAACACTTACTATCCTAAGGGAAAATTGCCTAAAATTATTACACACAAATGGAAGAAGGGTGACCTACTGGAGGCTCCCAACTTACTTCCTATGAAAAGGCCTTTTTGTTACAAAGTTTGAAAGCAAAGAAAATTTCCAATTACAAAATTAAAAAAAAAAAGTCCTCAATTGTGGTGGCTATTCTCTCTTTTGTGTTTCACTCAATTTGGAGTGCTTCTTATTCCAATAGCTCTTAAGGTGGTTGGCCCCTTGCTTCTTGACTCAAATTCTTCAAGGGATGAAACCAATCCTCCTTTCCAATTCCCTATATGGCAACTCATAAACAAGGAAATAAAGAGACAAGCAATAACCAAAGACCAAAAATGAGATGAAAGCTAAACTAATATAGTTTTAACAAGACAAATTTTCAGGGATGATTCAACAATTAAAGCAATGAAAAGCACATAAAAGCAAGCTAGGCCTCAAAGAGAAACTTAGAATGGCTCTAGAGTAGAGTAAAACAAAAATACAAAAAAAAAAGACTCAAGAAACCTCTAGTTTTGGCACTTGTTTTCACACTAATTTTCAATTGAAATTTCAGAACTAAGATTGGTATAAAATAGGCACCAATTATAGAACAAATTTCGAGCCAAAACAACAAGCACACTTCCCTTTCACTTTTTTTTTCTGGACACTGATTTTTCTGCCAACTTGTGTGATTTTTAGTACTTTTTCCTTTTATCCAAATCACTTGGTTCTTTTTTTATAATTTTTTTCCAGATGTCTATAAAACTCAGTAAAACGTTCAGCTCAAAATTCGTAGTGACCAATTCCTAGTAATTTATACATGTTCGTGTGTTCAAGCTGCCAGCACCAACGATTTCAACCTAGAAATCAAGAGTAGTGTTTATGTTGCTTAAGTCTTGGATAGTTACAATTTGTGTTTGCTTATACTCAATTATCTTGAATAACACAATTCAAGAGAGCTTAAGACTTATTTTGATTCACAAATCCAGCCACAACTCAGCACCACAACTCAACTTCATCGTAGGCATTATGTAGGAAACTTAGAAAAAAAAAAGAGTTCAACAACAAGACTACTTCTAGGAATTGATTTAGAACATGTTATGAACTAAATAAAATGCATGAATTAGACTCAAAATTCAAAAAATAGGCTGAGAATGACAAGAATACATGAAAAATTGTATCTAGAATTCAATCAACAAAATAAAAATTCAACACAAACTTAGAACATAATGTGACAATTACTATGACTAAACATGACTCTAAGATAACATGGATTAAGTGATTTACACTTAGATTTTTGTGTTTTTTTTTCTAATCAATATTTTGGAAGAAAATTTAGATCTAAGGTTCAGCACAAGAATATTATGAATGAAAAATGATAGAACCTAAAATCAACACAAAAACAAGATTCAAGAGTAGATCTACAAAATTTGAACCATAGAAATGCAAGAACAAGTGTAGATCTAAGATTTAGTCGGTTTATTTTTTTGAATATAATCTAAACAGAACCAAACCACAAGACAATGGAGGATATACATGCAGAATAAGATGAAGAACAAGGAATTAAAGAGAATTCACCGAACAAAAAGATAGAGGAAGCAAAAGAACATCACCTAGATGAAGATGCTCTTGATACCACATGATGTAAGCTCCATTGGAGCTTGTAGGCCTAGGATCTTCTTCATCAACGGATTCCTTTGCTTCTTGGAAGATGAATGGCAGCGGAATGCAGAAGGAAGAGAGAGAGGAGACGCCACTTCAAGGAGAAGATGAGTCTAGAAGAAGCTCACCACCATAGGAGGCCATGGATAAGAGCTTGGAGGAAGAAGGAGATGAATGAAGGGAGAGGAAGACAAGAGCATGAAATTTTGTGCTCTACAAGAGCTCTGAAATCTGAAGTTTAATTTTCAAATGATCAAAGTTGAAAAAAATGCACACACATGACCTCTATTTATAGCCTAAGTGTCACACAAAATTGGAGGGAAATTTGAAATTCAAATTTCACTTAAATTTGAAATTGAATTTGTGGAGCCAAACTTTGGAGCCAAAATTTCACTAATTATGGTTCAGCCCACTAATCCAAGATCAATTCCAAGATTCTCCACTAAGTGTGCTTAGGTGTCATGAGGCATGTAAAGCATGAAGGACATGCACAAAGTGTGACTATATGATATGACAATGGGGTGTAGTAAGCAAATCCTCACCTCCCCTCTAAAATTTAATTGGATTGGGCTTCTACCAATTCAATTAAATTTATTTCCAACCACACACATCAAATATTCACTTAGTGCATGTGAAAATACAAAACTACCCCTAATACAAAAACTAGTCTAGGTGCCCTAAAATACAAGGGCTGAAAAATCCTATATTTCTAGGGTACCCTATCTACATTATGGAGCCCTAAATACAAGGACCAAATATAATGACATCCTAGTCTATTATGTACAAAGATAATTGGACCCAACCTTGGCCCATGGGCTCAGAAATCTACCCTGAGGTTCATGAGAACCCTAGGGCCTTCTTCAGCAGCTCTAGCTGTAGAAGCAAAGCCTTTGTCTTTGATGTTTTGATGATACTCGTGATGATTTGATGAAAATGTGCTTCTCAAGTTTAATTCATGACAATGATTCAAGAATACAAGATATAACATCAAAAAGATCTCTAGTATTTTAGGAAGGGAATTCCTAATTGAAATAGCAAAAGGTTTGGCCAAGAAATTTAAGTTAAAAAGTCTTTTTCAAGAGATTTACTCTCTGGTAATCGATTACCAGAGGATGTAATCGATTACAAGTGGCCAAAAATGGTTTACAACAGCTATTAAAATTTAAATTCAAATTTTAGACTGTGTAATCGATTACACAATATTGGTAATCGATTATCAGCAGTTAATAGACGCTTTAATTCAAATTTTAAAGTCTGTAATCGATTACACAAATCCTGTAATTGATTACCAGAGGAGATTTTCAGAAAATTATTTCTAAGAGTCACATCTTTTCAAAAGGTTTTTACATGGCCACCAAAGGTCTATTTATATGTGACTTGGAACACGAATTTGCTCACAGTTTTTTATAACAAAAAGTCTTATTCTCTCAAAGAGCAAAAACATTTTATCCTCTTAAGAATTCCTTGGCCAATACACTTGCAATTCAATAAGGAATTAATTGAGTGCTCAGATTGTACAATCTATCTCTTTCAAGAGAGAATTATTCTTCTCTTCTTTCTAAATTCTCAAAGGGGATTGAGAGACCGAGGGTCTCTTGTTGTAAAGAAATCTGAACACAAAGGAAGGATTGTCCTTGTGTGTTCAGAACTTGTAAAAGGATTTTACAAGATAGTGAAACTCTCAAGCAGGTTGCTTGGGGACTGGACGTAGGCACAAGGGTGTGGCCGAACCAGTATAAATCTGAGTTTGCACTTTCTCTTCCCTTAAACTCGTTTATTTATTATTGCTTTACATTTATATTCAGATTGTTCTATTTGAATAATTATTTAAGAGTTCATTTTTAAGGCCACTTGTCTAACAAGTGGTATCAAAGCTTCATTCTTGTATAAAGTTTAGAAGCTTCAAGAATAATGGCCTCAGCAAACTTCTTATTTCTAGAAGGAAATTCAATCAATAGACCTCTGTCGCAACCTACCCTTCGGCGGGAGGGCGACGCGAGGGCTCACGGGTGCGTCTTCCAAGAAAGGAAAATGCGCGGAGTCGCCACCAACGTTTATTCGAGAAAAACATCAGAAAAACCGGAAAAGGCGTGGTCTACGAACTTTAAGTGTAAAAGGTTCGGGAGTTGTATTTACACACGGGGAAGGTATTAGCACTCCACACGCCCGTCACAATGGACGACAGCCTTTAATCAAGTGTGCGAATATGACTTCAAATTATTTTATTTTCCCTTTCTTACGTTTTTATGTCTTTTTATGCTTTTTGTATTTTTTATCTTTTTGTGGTCGACAAGGGTGTTTCCCTTGCTCCTACGTATTCCTCAATTGTGATAAGGAAATCAGACCTACGTAGTTCTTTAAGAACTGAACGTTGGTTAAGTTGTTTTTATCTTTTTTGCAAGATATATTTTGACTGAACAAAAGTTGTTTAAGGCATTGGACCATTAAACAATCTTTTGATTTTGAAAGGAGAGAAACGTTAAGGCGTTGGACCATTAACGATCTCTTGGTTTTGAAAGGAGTGGAACGTTAAGGCATTGGACCATTAACGATCTCTTAGGGTGGTCAACAAAAGTAGGGCTTTTGCTCCTACGTATCCTAAATTGCGATGAGGAAATAAGACCTACGTAGTTCTTGCAAAAGCGGTAAAGTTACATGTTGATTTCATGCTTTTGAACGGTCCATGTTAACCGATAAAAGCAAAGAGGACCGTTTAAGGCGTTGGACCTTAAAACGGTTTTAAGTGACTTTTACGAACAAAGCTTGATTTGTGAGTTGATTTTAGCCTTAGTTTCACTGTGGTTATTAGTCAATTGATCGAAGGAAACTTCCAAAGAAAAACGTCCGATTGATTTTTTTGATTATTTTATTCAAAGATATTTTGATTATTTTATTATTATTTTTCAAGATATTTTGATTATTTTATTATTATTTTTGCTTTTTTGGTTTAACCGAGGTTACAACGTGAACGATCGGTTAGATTTTGTTTTAAAAGTGATTAAATGAGATTACAACGCAAATGACCGGTTGAAATTCATTTTATCATTTATTAGGTGAGAAAACAGCTTAAATGATCGGTTAAAGCTCGTTAAAAACGGAAGAAAAGAAAATCGAAAATGAACAAAATAAAGATGAAAGCCAAAAAAACAAGAAATGAATTGAAAGTCACGGATTCGAAAACTTATCCGTTGAAGAACGAAGAACGGATGAAGAACGGTGAAGAACGACGGAAAACCTTCACGGATTCCCACACGGAAACGTCTCGTAAGCGTTACGGAAGCACCTCGGCTTGAATTTTCTTCACGGAAATAATTTTTTTCACCAAGGGGATGAGGGGTCATTGGAACAACCCCATTTCGCCTATTTATAGGAAAAAGGGGGAGGAGGTTGCCGCCTAACTCGCCTAGGCAAGCTAGGTTGCTTCCTCCAGAAGCAATCCTGCTTCGAAAATACTCTGGAAAGCCCAAATTCAAAATTTCAAAATTGCTATTTGCATCCCTCATTTTGATAAGTTCACCCCCCTTCTTTCATAATTTACGGAAAAGTTACGGAAGCATATAGGACTTGACTTTCTTCTTTTTTCTCTTCCTTCTCACCCATATTAAGTGAAATATGCTTATTTAGAGTTATGGGAATTTTACGGAAGCATTACGGAAGTCCCGGAAGCAATACGCGCCCCAAGGCATCCCTATTGCACCAGATCCAAATCTAGAACGATGGGTGATCAAGAGGAGACACAGGAATAGATGAAAGCCGACATGTTGGCTTTGAAAGAGCAAATGGCTTCCATGATTGAGGCCATGTTAGGAATGAGACAACTCATGGAGAAAAACGTGGCCACCGCTGCCGCTATTAGTTCGGCTACCGAAGCATACCCAACTCTCCCGGCTACTACGCACCATCCTCTCCCAAACGCGGTAGGACGAGAAAGGAGCACACTGGGGCACACCAGCAACCCCCATTTGGGATACAACCGGGTGGCTTACCCTTATGGATTACCACCCAATTACACGCCACCAGTCATGCGAGATGACGTGGGTCATGTTCCTTCCCCCATCCTTGAAGGGGAGCCTCCTCGACAGGCCGACGAGGTTCACGAGGATCATCGAGAGTATGCCCAAGGGGATGTCGATTTCTACCCCCCGGTCCCCGTCGAGGGGTCGACATCCAATGTATAGCCTCAGCACAACCAAAATTCTTGTCCACAGAGGGACATCCCCGGCGGCGGAAGAAAGAAGGAAACTCGATCTCATCGAGGAGAAATTGAGAGTTGTTGAAGGCTTTGGCGACTATCCGTTCGTGGAAATGGCGGATCTTTGGTTGGTACCGGATGTCGTCATCCCCCCAAAATTCAAGGTACCTGATTTCGACAAGTACAAAGGGATGACTTGTCCTAAGAACCATCTCAAGATGTATTGTCGCAAGATGGGGGCGCATTCTAGGGATGAAAAGTTGTTAATGCACTTTTTCCAAGATAGCTTGGCTGGAGCCGCGGTCATTTGGTACACTAATCTGGAAGCTTCCCACGTCCGTACGTGGAAGGATCTGATTACTGCCTTCCTTAGGCAATATCAGTACAATTCCAATATGTCTCCCGATCGCACTCAGCTGCAGAACATGGTTAAGAAGGAAAGTGAGACCTTTAAAGAGTACGCACAGCGGTGGAGAGACCTGGCAGCACAAGTGGCTCCTCCCATGGTCGAGAGGGAGATGATTACCATGATGGTAGACACCTTATCGGTGTTTTACTATGAGAAGTTGGTAGGCTACATGCCTTCCAGCTTCGCGGACTTGGTATTCGTCGGGGAGAGATTCGAAGTAGGTTTGAAGAGAGGGAAGTTCTATTATGTCTCCTCCACAAGTACGAATGATAGGAGGATCGGAGCAACTGGGGCAAAAAGGAAGGAAGGAGATACCCATGCCGTCACTTCGACCCCCGCATGGGTCAAGCCACAACAAACTTCTCATGTTACCCATCAGTACGCGCAACATCACCCGAGCTTCTCAGCTCGCGCCGAGAACTCCTCCAATTCAGCACCCGTACAGCCTAGAGCGCCCGCCCCCATCTAGAGGGAGGCCTCCCAAGCTCTGGCTCCAACCATGACTCGCCCGGCCGGCAATGCCGACTTTGGCACCGGTTCCAACGCAATGAAGAACTTTCCCCCGAGGCCAATTCCAGAATTCACCCCGATCCCAATGACGTACGAAGACCTCTTGCCGTCCCTCATCGCCAACCAGATGGCTGTGATATCTCCCGGGAAGATCTACCAACCTCCTTTCCCAAAGTGGTATGACCATGACGCAACTTGCGCGTACCATGGGAAAACCCTGGGCCACTCCACCGAAAAATTACTGGCCCTTAAAAACAAGGTTCAACATTTGATAGACGCCGGATGACTGCCATTTCAAGAGGATCGGCTCAACGTGAAAAAAAACCCGCTCGCCAATCATGGAGGGGGAGCAGTTAATGCCGTCGAGTCGGGTAGGCCGTGCAGGTCTAAGCCTTTAAAGGACGTGACGACCCCCAGGAGGTTTATCTACGAGGCCCTACAAAAGGGGGGCTTAATTCCCCAAGTGGGCATGAAGAGGATTCTTGCTTGTTGCATCCCGGCGAGCTACATAACATGGAAACATGTTTAGCAATGGAGGACCTTTTGCAACAGATGATAGATCAAGGCCGACTAGAAGTCGACGATGAGGGGAGGGAAGAGCAGCATATATGTATGCAGTCTGCGGATGAGAGAAGTTTTGGAAGGCCAAAGCCTTTGGAGGTATATTTCACCAAAGACGCAACTCCTCAAAAGCCTCAATACCCCTCGGTAGTTAAACCTGTTCCTTTCCCATACCGAAACAGCCACGCAGTCCCGTGGAGGTATGCACCTCCAAGTGAAAGGAAGGAAGAGGCCACCAACATCAGCTCGTTGTCAGCCAAGGTAACCAATATCACGGGGTTGAGCGGCGTGACCCGCAGCGGTCGCGTGTTTGCACCTCCCGACCTGCCGACACAACCCGCAAATGTTAAAGGGAAGGCAAAGATGGTGGAAGAACAAAATGACAAAACGACCCCCACTCTGAACGAGGATATTCCAGTGAAAGGTCTTCTGGAAAAAAGGGATGGTTGTGGCAAGAAGGAAGTGTCGCTAGAGGAAGCAAGCGAGTTCCTCCGCATTATTCAGCAAAGCGAGTTCAAGGTCATTGAGTAACTCAACAAAACCTCGGCCAGGGTCTTTCTTTTGGAATTACTCATGAGCTTTGAGCCCCATCGGGCTTTGCTAGTAAAGGTCTTGAACGAAGCTCATGTGGCCCAAGATATCTCTGTAGAAGGCTTTGGAGGACTCGTCAATAATATCACCGCCAACAACTATCTCGCCTTCGCCGAAGAAGAAATCCCTGCCGAGGGGAGAGGGCATAACAGGGCTTTGCATGTATCAGTCAAATGCATGGACCACGTCGTGGCCAAGGTGCTCATCGATAACAGTTCCAGTTTAAACGTAATGCCCAAAAGCACATTGGAGAAATTTCCGTTTAATGCTTCCCATCTAAAGCCAAGTTCCATGGTGGTCCGTGCCTTCGACGGCACCCGCCGAGAGGTTAGGGGAGAGATCGACCTCCTTGTACAGATAGGCCCCCATACCTGTCAGGTTACCTTTCAAATAATGGATATTAACCCGGCTTACAACTGCCTTTTGGGACTCCCGTGGATCCACTCGGTGGGAGTCGTTCCCTCTACACTCCACCAAAAATTGAAATTCGTAGTAAAAGGGCATTTGGTTATCGTATCGGGCAATGAAGACATCTTGATGAGTTGCCCATCCTCTATACCATATGTGGAAGCCACAGAGGAGTCATTAGAAACAGCCTTCTAGTCTTTTGAGGTGGTAAGCATTGCCTCTGTAGATTCCTTCTCTGGGCAACCTTGCCTATCCAATACGGCAGTAATGGTGGCCCAGGTGATGTTGGGGAATGGTTACGAGCCCAGAATGGGTTTAGGCAAGGACAACGGCGACAAAACTATCCTGCTAAGCGCTAGAGGAAACCGTGGGAATTTTGGGAAGAAAGAGCGGGAAGTCAAGGCTCGCGATTGGGACGAGAAGTCGTAGGGGACCCGCCCTGCCACATCAATAGGAGCTTTCTAAGCGCGGGTCAAGGACACGAAGGCCAAGTCGTTGCGATATGCGAAGATGATTCTCCGAGTGGGTCGGATTTGGTACGACCATGCCCTCCTGGTTTCCGACTAGGAAATTGGCGAGTGGAGGAGCGCCCGGACATTTACGAGACAAGCATAATGTAACCCTTTGTGGCTTTTAAACTCTACAGTTGGGCCTAGGCTTTAGAGTTTCCTTTTGTTAAGGCTTTATGTCTTTTGTTCCTGAATTTATAATACAAAGATCTTTCTTCATCTGTTCCTACGTCTCTACCCATTCTCATTCATTTGCATGTTTATTTCTTTACGTTTAAAACACCAAATCCGACGACGAGTCCCTCGAAGGTACTAATACCTGGGACCCGACCATCGATTTCGATCAAGAAACGGATCAGATGGAGGATGAAGAGGACGAAGATGTGGGACTTCCCCTGGAGTTGGAGAAGATAGTCACCCATGAGGACCAAGAAATGGGGCCTCATCAAGAAGAGACGAAAATAGTGGACTTAGGAACCAGCAAAGGGAAAAAGGAAGTAAAGATAGGCACGGGTATGACCGCACCCATCCGTGAAGAATTGATAGCCCTGCTAAAAGACTACCAAGACATCTTTGCTTGGTCGTACCAAGATATGCCCGGTTTGAGTTCTGATATCGTACAACACAAATTACCTCTAAATCCTGAGTGTTCCCCAGTAAAACAAAAACTGAGGAGGATGAAGCCCGAGACATCCTTGAAAATAAAAGAAGAGGTAAAGAAACAATTTGACGCTGGTTTTTTGGCTGTCGCTCGGTACCCAGAATGGGTTGCCAACATTGTACCAGTCCCTAAGAAGGATGGGAAAGTGCAAATGTGTGTGGATTATCGGGACCTGAATCTAGCCAGTCCCAAAGACCATTTCCCTTTGCCGCACATCGATGTCCTCATGGATAATACGACCAATTTTGCCTTGTTTTCCTTCATGGACGGGTTCTCCGGTTACAATCAGATAAAGATGGCGCCAGAGGATATGGAAAATACCACTTTCGTCACCCTGTGGGGAATGTTCTGCTATAAAGTGATGTCCTTTGGGCTAAAAAACGTCGGGGCAACCTATCAACGGGCTATGGTGGCCTTGAACCCCGCTAAGTGCACCTTCGGGGTCATGTCAGGAAAATTACTGGGTTTCATCGTAAGTCAGAGAGGAATAGAGGTGGACCCCAAAAAGGTGAAAGCCATCCTTGAGACGCCGGAACCCCGTACCGAGAGGCAGGTCCGAGGTTTCCTGGGACGTTTGAATTATATTGCCTGATTCATATCACAGCTCACAACTATTTGTGAGTCGTTGTTCAAACTCTTACGCAAAAACCAATTCATCCGTTGGAATGAGGATTGTCAAGAGGCGTTTGGAAGGATCAAATAGTGTCTCATGAACCCTCCTGTGCTTATGCCGCCGATACCCGGAAGGCCTCTCATATTGTATATGACGATTTTGGACGAGTCGATGGGATGTATGTTGGGGCAACATGACGAGTCCGGGAAGAGAGAGCGCGCTGTCTACTACTTGAGTAAGAAGTTCACAGCCTGTGAAATGAACTACTCCCTGCTCGAAAGAACGTGTTGTGCTTTAGTCTGGGCGTCCCACCGTCTAAGACAATACATGCTGAGCCATACCACCTGGTTGATATCCAAGATGGACCCGGTTAAGTACATCTTTGAGAAGCCTGCTCTCACAGGGCGGATCGCCCGGTGGCAAGTTTTGCTATCCGAGTTCGACATAGTCTACGTCACCCAAAAGGCGATAAAAGGAAGTGCCTTGGCAGATTATTTGGCTCAGTAGCCTCTCAACGACTATCAACCCATGCATCCCGAATTCCCGGATGAGGACATCATGGCCTTGTTTGAGGAAAAGCTAGACGAAGACCGGGACAAGTGGACCGTGTGGTTTGATGGGGCGTCAAACGTTCTAGGCCATGGCATTGGAGCAATATTTGTCTCCCCAGACATTCAATGTATACCTTTCACAGCCAGGCTGGGGTTTGACTGCACCAACAATATGGCTAAGTATGAAGCGTGTGCCCTGGCTGTCCAGGCGGCAATTGACTCTAATGTCAAGCTACTTAAGGTGTACGGGGACTCAGCACTGGTGATCCACCAGCTGAGAAGGGAATGGGAAACTAGAGACCCCAAGTTGATACCCTACCAAGCCTATATCAAGGAGTTGGCTGGTTCCTTTGATGAGATCTCCTTCCATCACGTTCCCCGAGAGGAAAACCAGATGGCGGATGCGCTTACCACTTTGGCATCCATGTTCCAGCTAACACCGCACGGGGACCTACCGTACATTGAGTTCTGGTGTCATGGTAGACCCGCGTATTGTTGTCAGGTGGAAGAGGAGCGGGACGGTAAGCCTTGGTATTTTGATATCAAGTGATACGTCAAAAGAAAAGAGTACCCACCAGAGGCTTCCGACAACGACAAAAGGACATTGAGGAGATTGGCAGCCGGTTTCTTCATGAGCGAGAGCATACTATATAAGAGAAACCATGACATGACCCTCCTGCAATGTGTGGATGCCATAGAGGCGAACCACATGATCGAGGAAGTCCCCGAGGATTCGTTTGGAATGCATGCCAACGGGCATGCTATGGCCAGGAAGATCTTGAGAGCAGGTTATTACTGGCTCACCAAGGAAAGTGATTGCTGCACCCATGTAAGGAAATGCCATAAATGTCAAGCGTTCGTGGACAATGTCAATGCTCCGCCACATCTTTGGAATGTCATGTTCGCCCCTTGGCCTTTTTCCATGTGGGGGATAGACGTCATAGGGGCCATCGAACCCAAGGCTTCGAACGGTCATTGCTTCATTCTCATGGCAATAGATTATTTCACCAAATGGGTCGAAGCGGTTTCCTACACCAATGTCACGAGGAGCGTGGTGGTCAGATTCATAAAGAGGGAGCTGATTTGTCGATACGGCCTCCCTAGGAAGATCATTACTAACAATGGCACCAATCTGAATAACAAAATGATGCAGGAAATGTGCGTGGATTTCAAAATCCAGCATCACAATTCCATGCCCTACCGACCAAAGATGAATAGAGCCGTGGAAGCAGCCAATAAGAATATTAAGAAAATTATTCAAAAGATGACAGTGTCGTGCAAAGATTCGCATGAAATGTTGCCTTTTTCCCTGCATGGATACCAAACTTCGGTACGAACTTCTACTGGGGCAACACCGTACTCCTTGGATTATGGAATGGAAGTGGTACTCCTGTTTGAGGTAGAGGTCCCTTCCCAGAGGATACTAGCAGAATCAGGCTTAGAAGAATCAGAGTGGGCTCAAACACGCTACGACCAACTCAACCTTATTGAAGGTAAGCGCTTGACGGCCATGAGCCATGGGCGCCTGTATCAACAAAGAATGAAGAACGCGTTCAACAAGAAGGTGTGCTTGCGCAAGTTCCATGAAGGGGACCTTGTGCTGAAAAAGATATCCCACGCTGTTAAAGATAATCAAGGGAAGTGGGCCGCAAACTACGAAGGGGCTTTTGTTGTGAAAAGGGCTTTTTCTGGAGGGGCTCTAGTGCTCACCAACATGGATGGTGAGGAGCTACCTTCACCCGTGAATACCGATGTTGTCAAGCGATACTATGCTTAGGATTTAGGGTAATTGAGGAAATCGCTGCATGTTCTTGTATTTTTGTGTGTTCTTCTTGGTTTCCCCTAGGGATTCTTGTCCACTGTGATTTTCTCGTCACAGTCTTTTGAATGAGAACATGGGATTGAGGCTTCAGTCCTCACTTTGTGCTTTAAACCATGTGCAGTTTGTGATAACAGAGCCTATTCGCTCAATCCATGGGATGCCCCAAGTGCTTAATTAAAACTGAACCTGACCAGCTTTCACTAAAAAGATTGTTGCATTTGAAAAAAAGTTCATGCATACGCATACACATGCATATTTTGTTATCTTATGACAGGAGCAGAATCGTCTTACGCAGTGGTCAAATGTCGGGATGGGGCTAAAGGCAGAAACCAATCAAGGTAAAATGATAACGCCTGCGCGATGTCGTTTCCTACTTTCAGGTACTTAGGGATGGACATGAGTTGAGGCTAGGGTCACGACCAATAGATCGTCGTCCCTTGCCCAGCTCTGGACAAACGAAAAGCGCCGCTGGGAGGCAGCCTAGTATCCTTTAAATTCCCAGTAGTTATTACTGTTATGTCTTTAAAGTAAATATTGGATGCCTAATCTACCCTAAGGGGGTTTGAGTAAGTGAACGCCGACCTGTAGAGAGCCATACTTATTTCTTCCCTAAAAAAAAAATGCAGGTTAGCTAGCCTGGGCGAGCACCCCCTGCACGAAAGTGGTTAAAAAGGGGGAGGGGGAAGTTTTCTTCACCCAAAAACTCTCCCTCCTCATTCAAAAAATGAAGGCTCACCGGATTCCTTGGTTTTCCTGCCTTAGGTCGCCATTTCTCCGCATTTTTGATTCCATTTTGCGCTATTATTCATCTGCAACAGGTAAGTACCTCATTCTTGGGCTTTCTAACTTTCCATTGATGTATTTTGGTGCTCTAAGTTGCATGTATTTGCTAAAAAATGTGAGGGATTTATCCTTGAATTGTTGCTTGTTTTTGTTGAATTGAGGGGTTGTAGGGGATGGCCTTAAGCCTAGGTTGTGTTCTGAAATAATGGGGCATGCCACATTGCCCCCATTCCCTTGCTATTCATGCCTAAACATGCGCCCACCAAGTGCTCGGTGAAATGCCTCAATGACATTTGGGCATAGTTTTGTGAACTTTGGATTGTGGGGCTAATTTGTGTGTATAGGGACAGCATGTGGAGGTTAAAATAAGTGCCCAAATTAAGCACTTAGACCTAGGAATCCAAGCCTTTGGTTTTGAGTGCAAGAAAGCATAAAAATGAAGGCATTGTGATAGGGATTTCCCTTTAGGCCAACGGCTGATTTTTGGGGCTGCACCATGATGTTTGCCTAGTTTGTTTGAGAATGTTATTCACCATGTACATATAGAATAGGTAGCAAGAGACAAATACCCTTCAAATAAAACATGTATATTTTGAATAGGTGGTCAAGCGCTTTATAAATGTACACGTGTTTGAATGTGGCACGAGAATGCTTCCCAAAATGAACATATGATGTGGAATTTCCTTTCAAAGTGTAGATAGATGGCATGAAAATTCCTTTTCAAATAAATGCAAGTGTGTGCATGACATGAAATTGGCTCTCAAATGTGCATATATGTATAAATAAATGTGAATGAAACAACACAAAAAAACTGTATTAATTTGTATGTTAATTTATGTTAATAAAATACTTTGAATGTGCGTATGTAATTTTTGGTAGCAAAATACTTTGAATACGGACATATGTAATTTTGGCACAATACTTGGAGCATGCATATATGAATTCTTTTAAAAAGAATATGTGTGGGATATGAGTAGCTAGAATATTTTGAATATCCATGTATATTGATAGCATGATATGTTACGCGTATGCACGTTCATAAATGTTTTTCTTCAGGGAAATATGTGTACAATTTCGTTCTAAGTCGAAAGGATTAGTATGCCGTTTTTGCTTTAAAGTAGCATTTCCTTGTAAATTAACTTTCCAAATGTTTGTTCTCGCAGGAAATGGCTTCGAAAAAGCTTTCCGCGAAGAGGTCTAGGAGAGACACTGCGGCTGAAGGGACCAGTGCCACCCCCGAGTTTGATAGCCACCGTTTCCGGAGCGCTGAGCACCAGCAGCGCTTCGAGGCCATCAAAGGATGGTCGTTCCACAGAGAGAGGCGCGTCTAGCTCAGAGAGGATGAGTATACAGATTTTCAGGAGGAGATAACTCATCGACATTGGACGTCGTTGGTGACTCCCATGGCTAAGTTTGACCCTGAGGTAGTCCTAGAGTTTTATGCTAATGCTTGGCCCACAGAGGAGGGAGTGCGAGACATGCGTTCATGGGTGAGGGGTCAGTGGATTCCTTTTGATGCAGATGCCCTCAGCCAGTTCCTAGGTGACCCGCTAGTGTTGGAGGAAGGCCAGGAGTGTGAGTTCAGTCAGAGGAGGAGCAGGGCCGACGAGTTCGACGAGGAGGCCATTGCCCAGCTATTATGCACACCGGGGCAAGATTTCGCCCAGACCGCTGCAGGGAGGCGGGTGCGGATCATGCGCACCAGCATGACCACCTTGACCCAGATGTGGATGACATTACTGCTCAGCGATCATAACTCCGATCTCCCTCTGCTGAAGTGTCAGCTGGTGTATGCCATCCTGACACAGATGAGCATCCATGTGGCTCAGTTGATTGCTGACGCCATGTATTTGTTTGCAGGTATGCCACCCACCAGGCACCCTCTAGACCCGGATAAGTCTAACAGGGCCCTGGGGTTTCCGGCATTGATCACGGGCCTCTGCCAGTCATTCGGGGTTCCCATCACCCCTAGTAAGGTGATCCGACCGCCGATCACCCGGGCTTTCATCGAGAAGTATTGCACGCCTAGGCAGGCACAGGGTGATGCACCTCAGGCCGTAGACGCACCACCACCACCTAATCAGGCCGATCCCGCTGGGTCTCTAGGCATGGAGCGTTATCTACAGCACTTGGTTCGCCAGCAAGCGGCCAACCACCGGGGGCAGGTACAGATACATGAGTGTCTCTACCGACTCAGCCTCAGTCAGCAAGGGCAGGGTTTCACTCCTTTTGCATGCCCTACTCCAGAGCAGTTTGGGGCTGAGGTCGCATGGCCCGAAGACTGGCCCGAGGCCCAGGCAAGGGAGGCACCTACAGGATCCCCCGGCGATGCAGAGGAGACCCGTATGGATGAGGAGATGATGAATTTGCTCGGTTTCTTGGGAGGAAGCGAAGCCACGTGACCGAGGTCACCGCACCTTTTTATTGACATTACTGTTTTCTGTTAGTTTGCTATTGACGTTTTTTGTTATTGTCTATATTGCTGTTGACATTACAATTTTCTGTTTTTGTCTATATGGTTACTAACGTTGCTATTATTATTTTTTGTTTGGCATTATGGCTCTCAGTTATTTCGTCTCCGTTTTTGCGACTTACCATTTCGTGCGTTCTTTTTGTTTACCTTACGGTTAGACGTAAGTAGGTAGTGTGCGCCCCCGTCCGCACGATCTTTTTAGAGAGAAAAAGAGAAAAGGGGAGAGAAAATGAACAAATGATAATAACTTAAAAAAGAAAAAAAGAAAAGGAAAAAAGAGAAAGCAAGAAAAGAAAAAGAAGGAAGAAAACAAGAAAATAAAGTTGTCTAGCTAAAAAACAACATGCTTGTGAAAGGAAATAACTTCCAACTTTTCTTTGAAAAGATTCACTGATTATAACCAGTTTTTGGAAAAAAAATGTGTATACACCTGAAGGGTGAATGCTGTGATAGTTTTCCCGAACGCCTAAAAATGGACTCGGATGAATGCACAAATTGATAAAAGAACATATTTTGGAAACACTGGGTTGCCTAAAGTGAAAAAAATGAATCATGAGCCCTAGCATCACATGACCAAATTTTTTTCAACACTTGAGTGTCCACATAGGTGCATGCATGACTAGTTTTGCATAAAATTTCCAAATCATCATTGTTGCATTTGTGTCATGGAAATAATGTGGGACATCACCTTTAGCCCTAAACCAAACCAAACCCTGACATATATCATGTCCAGCCGTTCTACAATGCTTGAGCCAAAATCCCGACTTACCATAAACCTTGACCCAGGGTGAGAATGTCCATCCTTGCTCTCGAAAGAAAACAAGAAAGAAAAAAAGAGAGAAAAGGAAAAAGTTCCCAATCAAAAATCGGAAGAAAGCAAAAGAAAGAAAATTCCCGATCAAGGATCGGAAGAAAACAGAAGAAATATGTGGAAAGGTCTTTGGACCAGACAACATCTGAACAATACAGAATTGTCACCAAGTAAACAAAAAAAGAAAGGAAACCACGATCTAAAGTGGTCCTCTCCCTTTGGTTGCCAACCAAAATCTTGTGCGTCGGTGACTTGTTTGCTTCGCACTAAACAAAAACAGAAAAGGAAAAGGCCAAGAACACTCAAAGTCGAATTTCCCACCAAAAAAAACACCATTCCCAAGAAAAGTCCTATTGATCCATGATCACGCATGTAATCTTTGATTTGATAGGAAATGATTTGCAAAACCAAGTCATGACATATCTATGGTTCGGAATTAGGATGAAACACTTACCTGTGTGAGATCGATACACTTTGAGTGATTTTCTTCTATTTTTGTTGAACCCAGTGTTTCCTCTAAATGGTTATTTAGAAATGAAATGCTAACATCCAAAATCTCATTTATGGATACGAGAAAATTTCATCAGCATACTCTCCTTCCCCGGTAGACACATTGTTTTTCATCCAAAAAGCATATGTCGCTCTGATCAGTTGGAAGTTTTGTCTCTTTACTAAAGCATGTTCGCATTTTTAGTAAAGAAAACACCGAGATTGTTTTAGTCTCACAAGTTATCCACAACTACGTAGGTCTGAGTTCCTCATTGAGGATACGTAGGAGCAAGAGCCTCGCTTTTGTCGGCCGCCCCACAATCTCTGTCATACTGACCCTGAAGTCATGTGACATGCGGAGACATATTATGGTCATTCCGCACACCTTTTCGCCATCCAGACACAGTCGTGTCCGATGGCATGCAGAGACAAATTATGGTCATTCTGCGCCCTTTTGTCATCCAGAGGCGGCAGGCCCGATGACTTGCGGAGACAAATTATGGTCATTCTGCACACCTTTTCGCCATCCAGACACAATCGTGTCCGATGACATGCGGAGACAAATTATGGTCATTCCGCACACCTTTTCACCATCTAGACACAATCGTGTCCGATGGCACGCAGAGACAAATTATGGTCATTCTACGCCCTTTGTCATTCAAGAGCAGTAAGTCGAGTGATAAACGCGCAGAGACAAATTATGTTCATTTTGCGCCCTTTGTCATTCAAGAGCAGTAACTCGAGTGATAAACGCGCAGAGACAAATTATGATCATTCTGCACCTTTTGTCATTCAGGAGCAATAAGTCGAGTGATAAACGCGCAGAGACAAATTATGGTCATTTTGCGCCCTTTGTCATTCAGGAGCAGTAAGTCGAGTGATAAACGCACAGAGACAAATTATGGTCATTTTGCGCCCTTTGTCATTCAGGAGCAGTAACTCGAGTGATAAACGCGTAGAGACAAATTATGATCATTCTGCGCCCTTTGTCATTCAGGAGCAGTAAGTTGAGTGATAAACGCGTAGAAACAAATTATGGTTATTCTGCGCCCTTTGTCATTCAGGAGCAGTAACTCGAGTGATAAACGCGCAGAGAAAAATTATGGTCATTCTACGCCCTTTGTCATTCAAAAGTAGCAAGTCGAGTGATAAACACGCAGAGACAAATTATGGTCATTCTGTGCCCTTTGTCATTCAGGAGCAGTGAGTCGAGAGGTGGGCGAAGACAAATTATTGTCATTCCCCACACCTCTTCGCCATCCAGAGGCGATCGTGTCCGATGGCACACAGAGACAAATTATGGTTATTCTGCGCCTTGTCATCCAGGCTTGATCGTGCCCGAGGGCATGCAGAGACAAATTATGGTCATTCTGTGCCTTATGTCAACCGAGAGGAACGAATTCGACAGTATCAAGATGATGTTGGTCGTTCAGTACTGATCATTTTCAAAATTTTTGCAGGTTCCGCTGGCAGGGAGATTGACCGGCCAAATGGTGTTTCGCTCGAACGAAATTCGTGTCTTATCTTTACTTCCCTTTTATCTCCAATAAAAGACAAGTAAAGAGGGGCAACTGTCATACCCTAATTTCGTCTGGGGACCATCCATTTGTTGGGATGCAACCCTCCTTTGACCACTTCGAGGTACTTGGCACCCATCGTTAGACAATTCGTGAAGTTCCGTAACATGCCGGAAGTCAAAAGGAAGCATTGTTGCAAATTCCGTGAAGTTTTGTAACATGCCGGAAGTCAAAAGGAAGCATTGTTGCACAATTCGTGAAGTTCCGTAACATTCCGGAAGCCAAAAAAGTGATGATTACGTAATCCGTAAGGTTCCATAACATTATGGAAAGAAAACAAGTATCGTTACAAAATTCGTAAAGTTCCGTAACGTTACGGAAAAAGAATCAGCAAAAAAGACAGGGGGTGTATTTAGTAAATATGGGGGGTACAAATAGCAATCAGGCCTACTTGGGCCTTCCAGGAAGTTCCACTAGAAGGCGGTGCCTGGGCGAGCTGGGTGGCAAGCTTCTCCCTCGTTTCCCTATAAATAGGGGGAGGAGGGCAGAACAAAAATGTTCAACCCTCCAGGTATCTGAGAATTACTTAAAATTAGTGAGAAAAATTGTTTCCGTGAAGAAAATCCAATCCGAGGCGCTTCCGTAACGCTTCCGAGACATTTCCGTGGGTGATTTCGCGAAGATTTTTCACCGTTCTTCGTTCGTTCTTCATCGTTCTTCGGTCTTCAACTGGTAAGTTCCCGAAATCGAATTTTTCAATTCATTCTATGTACCCTTAGTGGTCCCTACTTGTTTCGCATGCTTTTATTTTCATTTCATTTACTTTCCGTACCCCCTTTTGACGTGCTTTAGTCATTTATTTAAGTCATTTTCTCGCCTAATCAAAAAATAAAATAAATTTCCAACGATCATTTGAATTGTAACATCTTTTAATTTCTATTAAAATGAAATCCGACCGTTCGATCATGCTGTAACCACGTTTATAACCAAAAAAGAGGCAAAATAATAATATAATAATAAAAAAATATCTTTTAGTAAAATAATAAAAAAAATCAATCAGACGTTTTTCTATGGGATTTTCCTTTCTTAATCGAATTGACTAATAACCAAAGTGAAACTAAGGCTAAAATCAATTCATAAATCAAACTTTTGTCATCACCTAAAAAGCCATTTTTTAAGGTCCAACGCCTTGAAATGATCTTTTCCGCTTTTATTGGTTAGGCGTGGATTTAAAAAGCCTAAAAACAATGCATAGCTTTGTCACCTCTATCAAAAAACCAAGAGATCATTAATGGTCCAATGCCTTAGTGTTTTCTCTCCTTTCAAAAAGAATCAAAAGATCGTTTAATGGTCCAACGCCTTAAATGACATTTCATTCAATAAAAATATATCTTGCAAAAAAAGGATAAAAACAATTTAACCAACATTTAGTTCTTAAAGAACTAGGCAAGTCTGATTTCCTTATCACAATTGAGGAATACGTAGAAACAAGGGACACACTCCTGTCGACCACAAAAAGATAAAAATACACAAGAACGTAAAAAAGGGAAGATAACACAAATTGAAGTTATACTCGCACATTTGATTAATGGCTGCCGCCCGTTGTGATGGACGCGTGGGGTGCTAATACCTTCCCCGTGCGTAAATACAACTCCCGAACCTTTCACTTAAAGTTCGTAGACCACGTCTTTTCCGGTTTTTTTCGACGTTTTCCTCAAATAAACGTTGGTGGCGACTCCGCGAGTATTCCTTTCTTGGAAGATGCCCCCGTGAGTCTCGCGTCGCCCTCCCGCCGAAGGGTAGGTTGCGACACATGCGTGTCCAAGGTATCTTGCTACCTAAACATACATATATATGTTTTGTGAGATATTTTTGCTATATACATGCATATCCAAGGTATCTTGCTACCTAAACATACATATATATATTTTGTGACGTATGATTGCCTTCCGAGCTTGTGCTTGTTTTATTTAAATTCCAAGGATCATGAGCAACTAGGTGTGTCCTACTATAAAAAGTGATAAGATAACAAGCATAGATTCAAAAGGTACTAGGTTTCCTCATAGTAGCGCTTCTTTAACGTCTTGAGCTGGACGCGTGATGACTTGTCAGTCACGGACCTAGTACTTTGCTTACCTTTGGCTTTGGACTTGGTCGCCTATTGGTCGGCCACGTGTCGTAGGCAATGCTCTAACCTTTTTGTGGATGAGCTGAGGTGAACTCTAGAGGTGGTGGCGGTGCGTCTATTGCCAGCTGCCGGCCATCCCCAGGCTGTTGTGGTGTTTCGCCCTACGCCTGTCTGAAGGTGAGGACGTGTAGTCCTCTGAAGGTGAGGACGTATAGTTCTCTCAAGGGGAGCTGATGGGTCCGTGTAGTCCTCTGAAAGTGAGGGCGTGCAGCCCTCTGATGGCGAGGACGTGTCGTCCTCTAAAGGTGAGGGCGTGTAGCCTTCTGATGGCGAGGACATGTAGTCCTCTAAAGGTGAGGGCGTGCAGCCCTCTGATGGCGAGGACGTGTAGTCCTCTGAAGGTGAGGGCGTGCAGCCCTCTGATGGCGGGACATGTAGTCTTCTAAAGGTGAGGGCGTGCAGCTCTCTGATGGCGAGGACGTGTAGTCCTCTAAAGGTGAGGGCGTGCAATCTTCTAAAGGCGAGGGCGTGCAACCCTGTGATGGCGAGGATGTGTAGTCCTCTGAAGGTGAGGATGTGCAGCCCTCTGATGGCGAGGACGTGTAGTCCTCTGATGGCGAGGGCGTGCAGTCCTCTGATGGCGAGGATGTGTAGTCCTCTGAAGGTGAGGGCGTGCAGCCCTCTGATGGCGAGGACGTGTAGTCCTATGATGGCGAGGACGTGTAGTCCTCTGAAGGTGAGGGCGTGCAGCCCTCTGATGGCAAGGACGTGTAGTCCTCTAAAGGTGAAGGCGTGTAGCCCTATGCAGGCGAGGATACTAGTACCCAAGGGTCCACCCTCATGAGAAAGCAACAGATTGACTCATTGAGATGGTCGATCATCCCAAATTCAGAGTGTTTGTTCTGTTTGATTTAGTCACTTGACCATTTTGGAGTGACGTCAATGGAGTGGTTTGATGTTTAATCAATCCATTGAAATCCCAGGGTTTGTCCCCTCTTTTTTTTGTTTAAAAAACATAGATGGATGAGAACTTTTGATCTGCCCCTAGGTTCACTTGAGGCTCATGCACGGTGCCCTTCATTGCCCCAGTGTAAGGCTTTGAGGTACCAATCGTTGTCTTTCGTCATGACCTTGTAGCAGGGAACCAATTGGGTGAGAACTTCTAATCTGCCCCTAGGTTTGCTTGAGGTTTATGCACGGTGCCCCTCATTACCCTAGTGTAAGGCTTTGAGGTACCAATCATTGTCTTTTGTCATGAACTTGTAGCAGGGAACCTATTGTCTTTTGACAGGTTAAGTCGAATGACTCCTATTCTTGATAACTCACTTCTCTTAAAAAGACAAACTTTCCAGAATGATAAAATGAGGTCACATGAACGTCTATATTTTTACTTGAAAGCACAGTCAATCAAATACTTTTTTCTTTTATTTTGAAACTTATTTGTTTTGAACTTTACTCGTTGTTTTACAGCACCCCTACCAACGTGCAAGACGAGTAATCTCTGATTGAACTGTCTTGGAAGTCAACACTCAGGAGCGCAGGTCGCTTGAGTAAACAGACCAATGACTTGCACTCACATTCCGGTGGAAGTTGAATAAGCAAAGATGTGTTTGTGAGAGGATGATGGACAAAGATGTCAAATTTATCCATTTTATTTAGTATTGTAACTGTGGTTTATAAGAATGGCATAAACTTGAAAATCCTGATGAGTCATTAGAGACATCTAACAACAGCTTTCAAAATTGCCCCATGTGTGGTGTCGCTTGTCAATGTCAGGACTCATACGCGATTCTCCTCAAATTTCAGCCAACCCGCATCAATTAGACTTTGCACCTTACGCTTCGAGGTCATACAGTGCTCAATGGAATGTCTCAGAACTCTTCCATGATATGCGCATGTTGCATTCGAGTCATATCCTCGAAGAAATGGAGGTTGATGAACCTTGGCTGGGGTTATGGCTACCATTGAATTATCAAGTAGATATTGGAGCAAGTTAGAATAGAACACCAGAATTGGGGTGAATTCTACAGGCTTTTTGCTACAAAATTCCTTCCTTGGTTGGTGTTTTGGTTCATGCTAAAGGTGGTGTTTAGCATTGGTTGTGTGGTAGGTGGGTTTTGTGGCTGATTTGGGGATGGCCTTTGTGGATAACTGGGTGGTGGGTAAGGAGAAGGGTTGTTATTGGCTAAGTAATGACATTGTTGGGCTAGTGGGGGATTTTCCATGTAGGAACGACAGTCACAACATGGGTTTCTCCTTCATTCTCACCCTCTTCATTTGCCCCAGTTTTCTCATTCTTCCAAGTAGGATGATTAAATTTGCCTTTTTTTAGACCCGCTTCGATCCTTTTGCCGGTGAAGACCAAATCCGCAAAGCTTTGAAGGTGTGTAGCCCACCATCTTTTCATAGTAGAGTACCGGTAATGTGTCTACCATCATGATTATCGTCTCCCTTTCCATCATTGGGGGTGTCACTTGGGCTGCCAGATCCCTCCACCTTTGGGTGTATTTTTTGAAAGATTCGTGCCCCTTTTTGCACATGTTTTGTAGTTGCATCCTATCCAGAGCCCTATCAGAATTGTACTGATACTGCCTAACGAAGGCAACCATTAGTTCCTTCCAAGAATGGACTCGGGAAGGTTCCAAGTTAGTGTACCAAGTAGCAGCTACTCCAGTAAGACTTTCTTGGAAGAAATGTATCAACAGTTCCTCATCTGTTGCGTATGCCCCCATCTTTTGACAACACATCTTTAGATGGTTCTTGGGGCAAGTAGTCCCCTTGTACTTGTCAAAGTCCGGCACCTTGAACTTGGGAGGGGTGATGATATTGGGTACTAGGAACAACTCTTCTAGGTTAGCAAAGGCATAATCTTCGCCTCCTTCAATGGCCCTGAGCCTTTCCTCTATATGATCCAATTTCTCCCGTTTCTACCATAGCATGAGGGTTTTTACCCGTTGTGGAATGCAAGGGGTGTGGTTGTGGGTGATACTGAGGGCCTTCCAAAGTGTTTTGCAGGGGTATACCACCAATTGCTTGCCCTTCAGTGGCATATCCGAGGCAAGGCTCGAAGTCGGCTAGATTGTGGTGGGGAATTTCATGTGTCTCCCCCATGGTTTGAGAGACATGTGCCTGATCAGATTGAGGTTATTGGCTCTCAATGAGTATCGGAGTTGAGTTATTGATATTCTCATTGGGAGTGTACGCCACATTGGGTGGTGTATAGTTGGGAGGCAAGCCGTATGGCGGGAAGGCGTGCTCGTTTTGAATTTGCACATCATGGGGTCATCTGTACTTCCCAAATCTTTGCCTACCATATCTGAGGTTGGATGATTCATTTGCTTGAGGCCAGATAGGGGCATCGGGTTCACCTTAGCGACAGCGCTGGTAGCGGCAACTGCAACGACATTGGCTTCCATTATCTTCTTCATGCTCATCATGGCCTCCATCATTGTGGCCATTTGCTCTTTCATGGCCTCCATGTCGACCTTCATCTTCTCTTGTACCTCCTCCGCTTCACCCATTACTCTAGCTCTAGCACGAGTTCGGTAAGGGCGTCGTAAAGCGTGTTCCGTTCCATTTGATTATAATGATTAAGTTCATTTTATTTTATTATTTTCTTTCAAGGAAAGAATGCAATGAGCAATGCAACCAATGAAAAGCATGGATGTATGCGAATGATGCACAGTTGAAGTATTGCGAATTTTTACGCATGATATGGGGTTGAATAAATTTAGATTTTCAACATGGTCCATGACATCTTTGTCAAGGTAAAACTGGAAGTAACAAGGACATCAACAGTCCTAAATGTGTTTAGGAGTAGACGAAGCAGCGATGTAACTCAATCCATCTTTTGCCCCAATTTTTGCAAGATGGTTACTTCCATATTTCAACTTGACTTGATGAACCTTTTCATAAAAGCATGAGCTTGGTTCAACCCTATAATCCGAGGAATGGCAATTCTGATCGCCAATACTTCAACAACATTTCATAGGGATGAATGACTCGGGCATACTTTAAGCTATGCATGGAAAATGTAATTATGAAATTGAGATGCCCGAAGAAACATCATTTCCTAGTTAACCATGCATTAGGTACCATGTTCAATCATTTTGTTTTTAAGTGAAACGGGTTTATGATCCCAACATGGTTGGCTCATGGTACCGAATATATGCAACTAAGAATGCATCATGAATTTTCATGCTTCCTTTTTTGTTTTTCTTTTGTAGAGGAAAATGCAAGGATCATGCATGAGCGAACATGAAAACAAAAGGTATGCAGTTTGTAGAACAAAAAGTATGTTGAACGCATATGCATGATGATGCAATGACTCATGCAAAATGTGATGCTGGAATATGATAACGGACAAATGCAGGAACGATATGTTTATTATGATGCCATGAAGAGATGCTTATGCGATGCACGATATGAATGCATTTATGGACACGAGGGCCCGGAAAATTATATCTTCTTACTTGCACATTTGGGGGTGTAGTGCCACATGTGTGCAGTTTAAGAAGGTGATATGGATCTTCCGGCTTCCCATGACAAAAGACGAGACCAACATACAACGTGTGCGTGATGACATGATGTAGACGCGCAAAAGCATAACACGGGGATGCACATAGTACGACAATATCCACAAATAATTTCAAGCAAAGGCGTACATGACATTTAGGACTACATGCATGGCAGTGTTTAAAACCACACTCAGCGTGTTTGCTCCGTGCCCCTATTTTAGGGACCTACACAGGAGGAACCAAAAGGCCTTTTAATGATAATTCCCAAGGTGGTCATATCTCTGTTGATGGTCTCTAGATGTATCATCCCCTTCGAAGAACATATTGCGGCAGTAGGGACTACTAGCAACAATATGTTATCAAAGAGAAAAACTCTAGATGAGGGTTCACTGTAATTAAGCAAGTCAAAGACCTAGCATGACCACAGATTCACCTCCACTCCTTATGTTCCCACGGACCCGGGTATAGGGCCCCTTTTCAACTCACTGTGTGTGCAAATAGTGTTGGTGTTTGTGTGCATCAAATGAATAAATATTTACCTCATGCATGCATTTTAAAACACACTAAAAGCATCAAAAGAGTTTATATATACAAGAACATAAGAATAAAAAGACAAAGAAAAAGAACAAAAGGGAAGTCATAGTAAGGAAAGCACACTGATTGATTGGCCTAACTCTCTAACAATAGTCCCCAGCGGAATCGCCAACTATCGCAACCTACCCTTCGGCGGGAGGGCGACGCAAGGGCTGATGAGTGCGTCTTCCAAGAAAGGAAAATGCATGGAGTCGGCACCAACATTTATTTGAGGAAAACGTCGGAAAAATCGAAAAAGACGTGGTCTACGAACTTTAAGTGTGAAAGGTTCAGGAAAGGCTCGGGGAAGGTATTAGCACCCCACACGCCCGTCACAAGGGACGACAGCTTTTAATCAAGTGTGCGAATATGACTTCAAATTATTTTATTTTCCCTTTCTTACGTTTTTATGTCTTTTTACGCTTTTGTATTTTTTATCTTTTTGTGGTCTACAAGGGAGTTTCCCTTGCTCCTACGTATTCCTCAATTGTGATAAGAAAATCAGACCCACGTAGTTCTTTGAGAACTGAACGATGGTTAAGTTGTTTTTATCTTTTTTGCAAGATATATTTTGACTAAACAAAGGTCGCTTAAACGTTAAGGCGTTGGACCATTAATGATCTCTTGGTTTTGAAAGGAGAGGGACGTTAAGGCGTTGGACCATTAACGATCTCTTGGGGTGGTCGACAAAAGTGGGGCTTTTGCTCCTACGTATCCTCAATTGCGATGAGGAAATCAGACCTACGTAGTTCTTGCAATAGCGGTAAAGTTACATGTTGATTTCATGCTTTTGAACGGTCCATGTTAACCGATAAAAGCAAAGAGGACCGTTTAAGGCGTTGGACCTTAAAACGTTTTTAAGTGACTTTTACGGACAAAGCTTGATTTGTGAGTTAATTTTAGCCTTAGTTTCACTTTGGTTATTAGTCAATTGATCGAAGGAAACTTCCAAAGAAAAACGTCCGATTGATTTTTTTGATTATTTTATTCAAAGATATTTTGATTATTTTATTATTATTTTTCAAGATATTTTGATTATTTTATTATTATTTTTTCTTTTTTGGTTTAACCGAGGTTACAACGTGAACGATCGGTTAGATTTTGTTTTAACAGTGATTAAACGAGATTACAACGCAAATGACCGGTTGAAATTCATTTTATCATTTATTAGGTGAGAAAACAGCTTAAATGATCAGTTAAAGCTCGTTAAAAACGGAAGAAAAGAAAATCGAAAATGAACGAAAAAAAGATGAAAGCCAAAAAAACAAGAAATGAATTGAAAGTCACGAATTCGAAAACTTACCCGTTGAAGAACGAAGAACGGATGAAGAACGGTGAAGAACGACGGAAAACCTTCACCGATTCCCTCACGCAAACGTCTCGAAAGCGTTACGGAAGCACCTTGGCTTGAATTTTCTTCACGGAAATAATTTTTTTCACCAAAAACAGCTGAAATGCATAGCCAGGGGGATGAGGTTGCCGCCCAACTCGCCCAGGCAAGCTGGGTTACTTCCTCCAGAAGCAATCCTGCTTCGAAAATAATCTAAAAGGCCCAAATTCAAAATTTCAAAATTGCTATTTGCACCCCCCCATTTTGATAAGTTCACCCACTTCTTTCGTAATTTTTGGAAAAGTTACGGAAGCCTTACGGAAGCATATAGGACTTGAATTTCTTCTTTTTTTCTCTTCCTTCTCACCCATATTAAGTGAAATATACTTATTTAGAGTTATGGGAATTTTACGGAAGTCCCGGAAGCCATCTTTTAACAAAACGAGGGAGGTGGTTGCCGCCCAGCTCGCCCAGGCGAGCTAGGTTGCTTCCACCTTAAGCAAGGAAATGCCCAGAATCCTCTAGAAGTGCCCAGATTTAAAAATTGCTATTTGCGCCCCCCCATTTTACTAAATACACCCCACTATTGCTTCTTTTTTTTGCTGATTCTTTTTCCGTAACGTTACGGAACTTTACGGATTATGTAACGATACTTGTTTTCTTTCCATAATGTCGCGAAACCTTACAGATTGCGCAACAATCCCTTCTTTGACTTTTGGAATGTTGCGGAACTTTATGGATTGCGCAACAATGCTTCCTTTCGACTTCCGGCATGTCGCGGAACTTCACGGATTGCCTAACGATGGGTGTCAAGTTCCTCGAAGCGATCATGCGAAGGTCGCATCCCAACAAACAGATGGTCCCCGGACGAAATTAGGGTATGACAACCTCCAATCTTTAATGTAGAGGGTTACCACTACTGGAAAACCCGAATGCAAATTTTTATTGAGGCAATGGACTTAAACATTTGGGAAGCCATAGAAACAGGGCCTTAGCCACCACAGTAGAAAGAACCACAATAGATGGAAGCACAACAAGTGGAAGCACAACAATAGAAAAACCTAGATATAGATGGTCTAAAGAGGATAAAAGACGAGTACAATATAATTTAAAAGCCAAAAACATAATTACATCTGCCCTGGGAATGGATGAATATTCAGGGTTTCAAATTGTAAGAGTGCTAAGGAAATGTCGGACACTCTACAAGTAACACATGAAGGCACAACAGATGTTAAAAGATCTAGGATAAACACATTAACTCATGAATATGAACTATTTAGGATGAATGCAAATGAAAGCATTCAAGACATGCAAAAGAGGTTCACACATATAGTAAATCATCTTGCAGCTTTAGGGAAAGATTTTCAAAATGAAGATCTCATAAACAAAGTATTAAGATGTTTAAGTAAAGAATGGCAACCTAAAGTAACAGCCATTACTGAATCAAGAGATTTATCTAACATGACTCTTGCTACTCTATTTGGAAAGTTACAGGAACACGAAATGGAATTGTTGAGATTAAATCAACATGAAGAAAATGACAAGAAAAAGAAGGGAAATGCTCTTAAAGCCTTTTCTTCAATCCAAGAAGAAAGTGATAAGGAAATTGATCTAGATGAAGATGATGATCTTAGCCTTTTTGTAAAAAGGTTCAACAAGTTTCTGAAAGTCAAAGGAAGTCCAAGGAGACCAAATTTTAAACCTTAAAGAAGGACAGAAATTTCATCTTCTACTCCAAAATGCTTTGAATGCAATCAACCTGGACATCTGAGGGTTGATTGTCCTATCTTCAAGAAAAAGATGGAGAAATCTGAAAAGAAAAATTTTAGTGAAAAGAAAATGAAGAAAGCTTACATCACATGGGATGACAATGATATGGAATCTTCTGAAGATTCAGAAAATGAAGAGATAAACCTCTGTTTAATGGCTAAAAGTTATGAAAGCGATGAAGAGGTAACATCTTCAAATAACTTATCCATTTCTTTTGATGAATTACAAGATGCATTTGCTGATTTGCATAAAGAGTCAATCAAACTTGCAAAGTTAGTTTCATCTTCTAAGAAAACAATTTCAGATTTAGAAAATGAAATTTCAATATTGAATAAAGAATTAGATCATCTTAGAACTGAAGTCTCAATTTCTAAATCAAATGAAAAATTTTATATCTCTACTATTTCTGACAAGAAAATATCTGATTCTTGTAGTTGTTATGGAAAATATGAAAAAGAAATTAAAGATATGAAAAACTCATTTGCAAAATTTTCTTTTAGTAAAAATAATTTAAATGTAATATTAGGAAAACAAATATGTGTCTCTAATAAGGCTGGAATAGGATATAAACCTAAAAAACAACAAAAATTGTTGGACCTTGTGGCCTCAATAATCTTAAGAGGGATAGGCTTAGAATGCAGAAGAAGCAGCAACAATCAATTTAATAATGTTCTTTAAACATGCAAGGCAAAATTGATTGCAATAACATAAATGAGATAAGGGAAGAGAGAATGCAAACACAATTTTATACTGGTTCGGCCACTTCCCGTGCCTACGTCCAGTACTCAAGCAACCCACTTGAGATTTCCACTATCTTTGTAAATTCCTTTACAAAGTATGAACCACACAGGGACAATCCATCCCTTGTGTTCAGATGCTTTACAACAAGAGACTTACATTCTCTTAACCAATCTCATTGAATAAGAAGAATGGAAGAAGAATTCTCTCTTCAAGAGAAGAATATTACAATGAAGATCACGTAAGAATCCTTATAGATTTTGCAAGTGTTTGGTCAAGGATTTCTTTTGAGAGAGCATTTGACAATGAAGTTCTTTTGGAATCTCTCTCATTGTCTTTTGAGAGGATAAGACATTTTTGCCAAGCAAAACTCTCTCTTTAATTCGTTCCCTTGTCACCTATTTATAGGCCTTTGATGGCCATTCACAAATCTAATGAAAAGATGTGATTGTTGGAAGATTTTCTGAAAACTTTCCACTGGTAATCGATTACAATGTTTGTGTAATCGATTACACAGTTATAATTTGAAGGGTTATGACTTTTGAATTTGAATTTCCAAAGTTCCGTTGCTGGTAATCGATTACATGTTGAAAATTCAAATTCAAAACCTTTTTCAACAGCAATTTCTCAACCCTGTCTTCTGGTAATCGATTACACTTCCTAGTAATCGATTACCAGAGCCTTCCATGTCTTGAAAGCACTTTGTTTTAAGGCAAGGCTTGGTCTTTAGTGAATCTTGAAACAAGGCTTTGTTTGTTGAAGCAATCTTGAATTATTCTTGAAGCAAATGCTTATCATTTGAAGCAGCCTTGTTTGGTTAAGAAAAAAATACAACAACATTAAAATTATATGGGTCCCAAAAGGATCTTCAGTCTACACTAACACACAAGGACCCAATAAAGTTTGGGTACCTAAGTCAAAAACTTGATCATGTAGGTGTCTTTGAGGAAGGAATGGTACATAGATAGTGGATGTTCAAAACATATGACTGGAGATGCATCAAAGTTTACACATATCTCTCCCAAGAAAAGCGGGCATGTAACTTATTGTGACAACAACAAAGGTAGAATCCTTGGAGTTGGTAAAATAAGTACAAATTCTTCAAACTCCATTGAAAATGTTCTACTTGTTGAAGGTCTTAAGCACAACCTACTTAGTGTTAGTCAATTATGTGACAAAGGCTATCTAGTATCATTTGATTCTCAAAAATGTCTTATAGAACATAAGCATGACACTAATATAAAGCATGCAGGATATAGAGTCAATAATGTATATATGATAGACTTAAGCCTAAAACTAGATAACAATCATTGTTCTCTTAGCAAAGATGATGATCCATGGTTATGGCATAAAAGATCGACAACATTATTGGTGATATCTCCAAAGGGGTAACAACTAGACATTCTCTTAAAGAATTATGCAATAATATGGCTTTTGTATCTATGATTGAACATAAAAATATAAAAGAAGCCATAATAGATGATAATTGGATAATTGCTATGCAAGAAGAACTAAATCAATTTGAAAGAAACAATGTGTGGGAACTTGTTGAGAAACCTAAAAACTATCCCATCATAGGAACAAAATGGGTATTTAGGAATAAGTTAGATGAACATGGCATAATCATTAGAAATAAGGCTAGATTAGTTGCAAAAGGATATAATCAAGAAGAAGGTATAGATTATGAAGAAACATATGCTCCAGTTGCTAGATTAGAAGCCATTAGAATGCTCCTAGCGTATGCATCCATAATGAATTTTAAGCTTTATCAAATGGATGTTAAAAGTGCTTTTCTAAATGGCTTAATTCAAGAAGAAGTATATGTTGAACAACCACCAGGTTTTGAAATGTTGGATAAGCCAAATCATGTCTATAAATTGAAAAAGGCTTTATATGGCTTGAAACAAGCCCCTAGGTCTTGGTACGAGTGTCTAAGTAAGTTCCTTTTAGAAAAGGACTTCTCTAGAGGAAAAATAGATACTACTCTTTTCATAAAGAGAAAATCACATGATATTTTATTAGTTCAAATTTATGTTGATGATATTATTTTTGGATCCACTAATGAATTATTGTGCAAGGAATTCTCTCATGGCATGCAAAGTGAGTTTGAAATGTCAATGATGGGAGAACTTAATTTCTTTCTTGGATTGCAAATTAAACAAACCAAGGATGGTATCTTTGTCAATCAATCCAAGTATTGCAAAGAGTTAATCCACAAATTCGGCATGGAAAATGCTAAGCACATGGCTACACCAATGAGCACTGCTTGCTATCTAGATAAAGATGAAACTGGTCAATCAATAGATGTTAAGCAATATCGAGATATGATCGGATCACTTCTTTAGTTATCTGCTAGCAGACCTGATATAATGTTTAGTGTATGTATGTGTGCTAGATTTCAATCAAATCCTAAACAATCACATCTTAGTGCTATTAAAAGAATCATAAGATATTTAGAAGCCACTATGAACATAGGTTTATGGTATCCTAGAAATTCCACATGCACCTTAATTGGATATTCTGATTCAAACTTTGCCGGTTCTAAAATAGATAGAAAGAGCACAAGTGGAACTTGTCAGTTCATTGGATCTGCTCTAGTTTCTTGGCATAGTAAGAAACAAAATAGTGTTGCTTTATCCACTTCAGAAGCGGAATATATTTCTGTCGGTAGTTTTTGTGCACAAATCTTATGGATGAAGCAACCACTTTCTAACTATGGAATCCTTCTTGACCATATACCTATTAGATGTGATAATACAAGTGCAATTAATCTTTCCAAAAATCCAGTTCAACATTATAGGACTAAACATATAGAAATTAGGCATCATTTTCTAAGAGATCATGTTCTAAAGGGAGATTGTGTGTTAGAGTTTGTTGATACAAAGAATCAACTTGCTGATATCTTCACAAAACCTCTCCCCAAAGAAACATTCTTCTCTATTAGAAGGGAATTAGGCCTCTTAGATGTTAGTGATTTGGATAAATAAGGATTGATTGATTGAATTATCTATTTTTTTTTTTAAAAAAGTGATTGATTGTTTGTGTTAAGTATGTTACTTTGCTTGATTTTTGTTTAAATTCTTGTTATTATGATGGCTTGATGCATTATTGTGTGTTTGATGTTTGAATGATTGAATTAAATACATTAGTAGTGATGATTGATAGTGTTAGATGTATTTAGCATAGACGTAGTTAATTTTTAGAGGAATTAGCCTAGTTTATTCTCTGGTAATTGATTACCATTCAGTGTAATCGATTACACAAGAACAGACAGCCTGTACTCGATTACAACATCCTATAATAGATTACCAGAAGGCTTACTACTCCTGTAATCGATTACGACACCTTGTAATCGATTACATCTCGTCCTCCTCTATAAATACCTATGAAACCAGTCACGTTCCGTAACCACACTCTCTTCCTCGTGCCTCCTTCATCCCTAATCTTCAAAACCTCATATCTTCCTCAATTCTTCATCAAAACACGTCCCGAAAAGCCCAATCTTCCTCATTTTCACCCCTCTTTCGATTCCACTGATTGAAATTCACTAAAACTTCATCAAATGGCAGAATTGTCGAAGAAGCGAAAGGGATCATCCTCCACCACCGCTACTGCTGGCCATCGCCGCCACGGACCATCTGAAGCACCCACAACACCTATCTATCCTTCCTTATCATCTCCAAGATCATCCACTCTATTTTCTTCCGATGATCAACGTCTATGGTACCTTTCTCAATTTTCTTCTAGGATCATTTTAGACCCTAAGTACCTAGACATAGATTTCTTCAATGATGAGACATTTGATTGTTATCAAATGTTTCAAAACTCTGGCTTGGTTGATTTCATGTCTTTAAAATTGCCTTATTATCCTGAACTTGTCAAAGTCTTTTACAACAATTTAAAAATTCAGGATGGCATTATTTCTTCTGAGGTGCATGGTATTTCCATGATCATTGATCAATCATTGTTCTTTTCTTTGACAAAATTACCCAGTCAAGGTGCACCTTTTGAGGGCACCATTGTTGATGACTGGAAATTTGATTATTCTAGTCATGATGCTCGTCGTATGGTTTGTAATGACCAGGCTGAAATGACCGGTAGATTGCTGCCCAAATCATTGACCTTTGATAACCACATCATGCACTACATTATTGTTAGAATTTTGCTTCCCCGGTCTTCAAATTTGGCTTAAGCCTCTGAGGAGGACTTGATTTTGATGTGGGCTTTCCTTATCGGTCGTCATATCGACTGGGCTTACTTGGTTCGGTACCGAATGCATAAGGCATTATGGGCCAATGCACCTCTCCCTTACCCTCAATTGGTCACTCTGTTTCTCCGTCATTTTCAAATTTCGCTTGATGATGAACCTTTTGTTCAAGTCAAGTGTTCCTTTGCTATTGGTGCTGGTGCAGCCACTTCATTTGGATACCGTAAGGATCGGAATGGTCAATGGCTGAAGAAAGATGCACTTCCTCCACAAGATGAGCGTACTCCTTCTCCTCCTCCTCAGCGAGATGATTCAGCACTTATGACTGAAGTTCTTTCCGAGTTATGAGGTCTTCGTACTTATGTTGGTGAACGTTTTGACTCTTTGGATAATTGCTTTGCCGAAATGGATATCCGTCTCACACAGATTGAAGAAGATGTGGGTTATATTCGTCAAAGCTTTGATCTTCCACCACCACCTCCACCTTCTTAGAGTTTAGTTTATAATTTTCTTTTTTTTATAAGCCATGTATTTTGGCTATGATATTTAGGTTATCATTTTCTGCACTTTATTTATCTTTTGGTATTTGGACTTTAGTCTTTTATGATTAGATTTTATGTGGTTTTGAATTATGATTGTTTGGATTATATTTTGGTTATGACCTCTTTATGATTTGCTTATGTTTGGTTACAACTTATGATTGATCTTTTTCCTATATTATCTGATATTGATTCCCATGAACTTTGGCTTTTTGATGTTGCCAAAGGGGGAGAGAAATGGGGTGGTAGAGAAGCTTAGAAAAAGCTTAGAAATCAAGTGATCATCAATTTCAAAACATAGGGGGAGTGAACGCAATATATCATGCATATACATTACTTGTATCTTGATTTCAGGAACTAAATTGTCATCATAAAAAAGGGGGAGATTGTAGAAGCAAAGCCTTTGTCTTTGATGTTTTGATGATGATCGTGATGATTTGATGAAAATGCGCTTCTCAAGTTTAATTCAAGACAATGATTCAAGAATACAAGATACAACATCAAGAAGATCTCTAGTATTTTAGGAAGGGAATTCCTAATTGAAATTGCAAAAGGTTTGGCAAAGAAATTTAAGTTAAAAAGTCTTTTTCAAGAGATTTACTCTTTGGTAATCGATTACCAGTGGCCAAAAATGGTTTACTACAGCTATTAAAATTTGAATTCAAATTTTAGACTGTGTAATCGATTACACAATATTGGTAATCAATTACCAGCATTTAATAGACGTTTTAATTCAAATTTTAAAGCCTGTAATCGATTACCAGAGGAGATTTTCAGAAAATTATTTCCAAGAGTCACATCTTTTCTAATGGTTTTTACATGGCCAACAAAGGTCTATTTATATGTGACTTGGAATACGAATTTGCTAAGATTTTTTTATAACAAAAAGTCTTATTCTCTCAAAGAGAAAAAACATTTTATCCTCTTAAGAATTCCTTGGCCAATACACTTGCAATTCAATAAGGAATTAATTGAGTGCTCAGATTGTACAATCTATCTCTTTCAAGAGAGATTTATTCTTCTCTTTTTTCTAAATTCTCAAAGGGGATTGAGAGACCGAGGGTCTCTTGTTGTAAAGAAATCTGAACACAAAGGAAGGATTGTCCTTGTGTGTTCAGAACTTGTAAAAGGATTTTACAAGATAGTGAAACTCTCAAGTGGGTTGCTTGGGGACTGGACGTAGGCACAAGGGCGTGGTCGAACCAGTATAAATCTGAGTTTGCACTTTTTCTTCCCTTAAACTCGTTTATTTATTATTTCTTTACATTTATATTTAGATTGTTCTATTTGAATCATTATTTAAGAGTTCATTTTTAAGGGAACTTGTAACTTGCATTGAAATTGAAATAGAATTTTAATTGGAGAAATAGTTTGCAATATCTTAATTCAACCCCCCTTCTTAAGATATCTGAGGCCACTTGTCTAACACTAGCCCAATCCTCTTGGAGCCTCTTGCTCATGGCTCTAGTGACTGGTCCCTTCCTTGGGAGGATTGCATCACATGGGTTTTGGTCGGAAGGACGATGGTGTGGTGAGCTTTATAGAGTTCACAGACAACCGCAAAAGGTTCGGGCTAGGATATGAACCTACACGCACCGACGTGAGGAGGATTTCCCTAGAAAGGAAGGGAAGGAGCATGAGCCATGATGAGAATCCTGAAACTGGCCAAATGCAGGCTAAAGGCCCAAGTGGAGAAGGGCGAAGGCCCAAGTGGAGAAGGAAAAAGCCCCCGAGTGGAGAAGGATGAAGGCTCAAGTGGAGAAAGATGAATGCCCAGAGGCAGAGGCACTATCAAGACTATTAATTATTGCTGAAGGCCCAAACTAATTTGAAGGCCCAAGTTAAATATGTTTTTTAGTTATAATTTTTATTTATTGTAATTTTGGCCCAAACTGTTTAGAAGGCCCGTGTCTATTTTTATCTTTTTGTTCAGATACACTATAAGTATTGGTTTTTGTTTTCAATAAAGAAACTTTTGGCATTTGATAAAATTTGGTGAGAGCTTCTCTCTGGGTTCCTTGTTGAACCAATCTTAGACTTATCAAGGTAATCCTTGTGGCGTCTATCCTGACTTATCTTCCTTTACTGGAAGTGGCGTCATCCAAAACTCCGTAGCCTATATCAAACGATCCGCTCCTAGTCAGGTTCACATCATCTGGTATCAGAGCTTCAGCTCTTGATACATGTTCTATCCTATCCTATTATTTTTCTTTGTAATTTGTCCAGGTTCATGTTTTGTCTTTGTTCTGTTATTTTTTTTCTTGTTTGCGTCTTGTTGCGTTCTTGATTGTGTCTATGTTTCGTTCTTATTCTTGTTCTTGTTACGTTTTTGTTTTTGTTCTTGTTTCTTGTGTCTTTCAGACTTTGTGTAAAAAAAAACTCTATTTGAGTTATGTTTCAAGTAAAAAAAAATTGCAGAAATATTTAAAAAAAAAGAGAAGAAAAGAAGAAAAAAAAAGTGGGTGTTTGATCTTTGAACTCGAAATTGAGGCAGTTAGAGGCTTTTTTTGGCAGAAAAATCATGTACCAAATCCCCTTATCTAGATTCTCGTCTGAATTCTGAGCGTTTTGATATATAGTGGGCCTCAAACGGACAACCGTAGCAAAAGTTATGAGCATTTGAAGTTTACTTGTCATATCTGTTATCTTATCTGTTATCATATTTGTTATCCAAATTAAATCTAATTTGTTATCCAAATCCAATCTAATCTGTTATCCAAATTAAATCTAATATATTATCCAAATCAAATCTGATCTTTTATCCAAATCAAATCCAAGTTGTTATCCCAAATCAAATCTGTTACTTAGTCTGTGATAATTATATTGTCTTTCCTTTTATTTTATATTACCTTGTGTGTCTAATTTGGTTCATCCAGGAACTTAAGAGTGAACACAAGTGGTAAAAGGAAAGAGGGAATACATTACACAAAAGCCTATATTGAGAGCATCAAACACGAGTGAACTACCATCAAAGACAGAAACACGTGAGTAGAGTGTGGTGAGGTCCTGAATTTTATTTTTTTTAAATTACTGTAAAATTCTTTGTTCCTTAATCATGGCAGGAGCTGGTGACAATGGTGGTGTATATCATCAACTGGACGCGATGACTACACAAATGCAACATTTGTTGAAACGTAACAATGAATAGCTCTACATGCGAATAGAAGGACTAGAGCACCAAATGAATCCAAATGCTGGGAGACCTTATGGTGGCAACAAAAGGGTCAATGATGGATCGAACCGAATAGAGGGGCAAGATGGAATTGAGGGAGTAAAACTCAATGTATCCTCTTTTAAAGGCAGGAGTGACCCAAACGCCTACCTTACCTGGGAGATGAAGATTCAGGATGCATTCTCCTACAATGATTATTCGGAAGAGCAGAAGGTGAAGTTAGCAGCAGCTACATTCTCAGACTATGCCCATGTTTGGTGGAAGAAAAATCAAAGAGAGATGAAGAGAGAAGAAGGGCGGTAGATAGATACATGGACTGAGATGAGAAGGGTTATGCGAAAGGGGTATGTTCCAACTAGCTACAATAGAACCATGCGACAGAAACTCCAGAGGTTATCCCAGGGAAGTTTGATTGTTGAGGACAAGGAGATGGAGATGGCACTAGTGAGGGCCAACATTGAAGAGGACACCAAAGCAGTGCATGATGGCTTCACCGACAAGATTTCTTTCCAGCACCATGACCAGAAAATTATTCATAAACCTCTATCCGTCAAAGAAGTGTGTGATGACCAAATCAGAAGGAGAGAAAAGAGAGAACAAGAGAGAGACAATAGTGAGGCATCACAAAGGAATAAAAAAAAGGAAGAGTGATACACTTGAGAGATGGAGTGATACACAAGAGAGAGAGAGTGATAATTCTAATCAGTTAACTATTTATGTTTCTCCTAGTGTTCAACCCTTATTGCAGGAATTTAAAGATGTCTTTCCCAAGGAGATTCCTCATGGACTGCCACCTTCAAGAAGCATAGAACATCAAGTTGATCTTGTTGGATCAAGTGGCCTCAGAATAATTAAGAAGGGGGGGTTGAATTAATTATTCTTAAATCTTTACTAATTAAAAATTACTCTTCTAAGGCTTTTACTAAATTGTTAAGAGAATGAGGAGTCGAAGAGAAACTTAACAGAAAGTAAAAGTGGAAATTAAAAGCAAAGCGGAAAGTAAAAGAGTAGGGAAGAAGGAGACAAACACACAAGAGTTTTTATACTGGTTCGGCAACAACCCGTGCCTACATCCAGTCCCCAAGCAACCTGCGGTCCTTGAGATTTCTTTCAACCTTGTAAAAATCCTTTTACAAGCAAAGATTCACAAGGGATGTACCCTCCCTTGTTCTCTTTGAACCTAGTGGATGTACCCTCCACTAGAACTGATCTACAAGAGATGTACCCTCTCTTGTTCTCAATCAAACCCAAGTAGATGTACCCTCTACTTGTACCACAAAGGATGTACCCTCCAATGTGTTAAGACAAAGATCTCAGCCTGTTAAACCTTTGATACTTTGTGAATGGGGATACAAAAGAATTCTCAGGCAGTTAGTCCTTTGAACACTTTTGTATTAGGGAAAGGGAAGAATCAAAAGAATTCTCAGACTGTGTCGTTTTGAATTCTTTGACAAGGGAGAAGGGAGACACAAAAGAATTCAGGCGGTTAGTCCTTTGTTCTTTTGGAAAAGGGAGAAGAGAGACACAAAAAGAATTCAGGTGGTTAGTCCTTGGTGAATTCTTTTTGGCAAAGGGAGAAGAGATGAAAAGAATGAATAGCACAAGCTTTCAAGGTTTAGAAAACCAGAAAACTTTGGAAAGCTTTTGGCACAAAGAAGAAGAAGCAGTTCAAAGAGATTTAGGGCTTGTAAAAGATTGATAGAAAAAGTGTTCAAGATACTTGAAATGCAAAACAAAGCCTTGCTTTTATAGACTCTTCATGTCTGGTCAAGACAACCATTAGAAGAGTTATGACTTTTAGAAAAACTTAAAAACCAATTTGAAAAAGTCAAAAACCATTTGAAGAGTTACATCTTTTGATTTTATTCAGAAACAATCACTGGTAATCGATTACCAAATTAGTGTAATCGATTACACAAAGCTTTTATGTGAAAGGATGTGACTCTTCACATTTGAATTTGAATTTCAACGTTCAAAGGCACTGGTAATCGATTACCAAAACATTGCAATCGATTACAACTTTTTGAAATTAATTGGAACGTTGTAAATTCAATTTGAAAACTTTTTCAAAACAATTTTGCTACTGGTAATCGATTACCAGAGAGTAAAAACTCTTTGGTAAACATGTTTTGAGAAAAATCCATGTGCTACTCAGTTTTTGAAAAATCCTTTTCATACTTATGTTGATTAAGTCTTCTCTTGATTCTTGAATCTTGATCTTGATTCTTGAAGCTTGATCCTTGAATCTTGATTCTTGAATTCATCCTTCTTCTTGAATCTTGAAGTGTTCTTCAACTTTTCCTCTTGAGTCTTGAATTTGTTCTTGATGTCTTCTTGTCATACCCTAATTTCGTCCGGGGATTATTATTTAATGATATACAACCTATGATTGGCCGCTTCGAGACACTTGGCGTCCTTTGTTGCACAATGAATGAAGTCCCGAGACGTGTCAGAAATCAAAAGGAAGCAGACTTGCGCAATCCGTGAAATTCCGTAATGTGGCGGAAATTGAAAAGAGGTGTTTTTGCCCAATCCGTAAGTTTCCGTAACTTCTTCGAAAGCTAAAAAAGAGTAAATACATAATCCGTAAGGATTCGTAACCTTGCGGAAGAAAAATAAGTATCGTTACGAAATTCGTGAAGTTTCGTAACGTTACGAAAAAAGAATTACCAAAAAAATAGAAGGGGGTGCATTTAGTAAAAAGGGGGTACAAATAGCAATCTGGCCCACTTGGGCCTTCCAGATCCTTCCTCCAGAAGGCTGTTGCTTCTGGAGGAAGCAACCTTGCTCGCCTGGGCGAGCTGAGCTCGCCTGGGCGAGCTGGGTGGCAAGCTCCTCCCCTATTTTGCTATAAATAGGGGGAGGAGTGAAGAAGAAAAGGGTTCAGCCTTCTTGGCACTTCTCTCTCTCTCCCGAAATTGCTGAGGAAAATTATTTCCGTGAAGAAAATCCAAGCCAAGGCGCTTCCGTAACGTTTCCGTAACGTTTCCGTGAGTAATTACGCGAAGATTCTCGACCGTTCTTCAAGATTCATCGTTCGTTCTTCGTTTTCTTCAGTCTTCAACGGGTAAGTACCTCAAACCGAGCTTTTCAATTCATTCTATGTACCCGTGGTGGTCCACATTTTGTTTCATGTATTTTTATTCTCATTTTCATTTGCTTTTTATACCCTCTTTTGACGTGCTTAAGCCATTTATTTAAGTCATTTCTCACTTAATCTAAAAATAAAATAAATTTCCACCGATCGTTTGAATTGTATCATCCGTTAATTTCGGTTAAAATGAATTCCGACCGTTCGGTCGTGCCGTAACCACGTTGGAAATAAAAAAAAGAGGTAAAATAATAATATAATAATCAAAAAATACCTTTTAGTAAAATAAAAACGAAAAATCAATCGGACGTTTTCTCTTTGGGATTTCTCATTCTTAATTGAATTGACTAATAACTAAGGTGAAACTAAGGCTAAAATCAATTCGCCTAGTCAAGCTCGTCCACAAAAAAAGGGTTTTGAGAGTTTATTATTTCAATTTCTTACAAGTAAAATGGATCATTTTTAAGGTCCAACGCCTTAAAATGATCACCTTTCAAAAGTAAAAGAATCACTTGATTCACGCATAACAAAGAACTACGTAGGTCTGATTTCCTCTTTGATGGAGGGTACGTAGGAGCAAAAGCTCCGCTTTTGTCGACCTCAAAAAATAAAAAGAAATAAAAGTTAAGGTAACACAATTTCCACAATTCTAAAAAATAGGCTGTTGTCATTTGAGACAAACGTGAGAGGTGATAATACCTTCCTCAAGCGTAAATACAACTCCCGAACTTAGAATTTTTATTTTGACCAGTTTCCTTCGGTTTTTCCGACGTTTTCCACAAATAAACGTTGGTGGCGACTCCGCGCATCTTTCCTCCTTTGGAAAGCGCACCCGTGAGCCTCGCCCTCGCTCGCCCGTGAAGGGCACGTTGCAACAGTTGGCGACTCCACTGGGGACTATTTTTGTGAGTTAGGCCTATTTTAAGGAATTGTGGATTTGTGAAACTTCGTGTGTGCATTTGTTGAACTGTGTAAAATGTAAATAACTGTTGTCTATTTTGCATTCTTTACACTGCATTCTAAGCACCCACGGGTTTGAGTAAAAAAGAGGCCCTATACCCGGGTTCATGGGAATTTAAGGAGTGGAGGTGAATCTATCATCATGCTAGATCTCCGACTTGCTTGATAATAGTGAAACCTCGTCTAGAGCTTTCTCTCTTTATAATATGTTGTCGCTGGTATTCCATACTGCCACAATATTATTATCTTGAGTGATGATACCTCTAGAAAACAACCGTGTGAGTTATGAATTGTTGGGGAGTAGTTATTAGAGACCCCTAGATATTGTCCTATAGGTTTCCAAATAGGGGCAAAGAGCAGACACGCTCCGTGCCATTCGTTCTCATGCATTTTTGGTAAATAGCACTAGTTTATAGTTTTGCTAGTGATGTTTGGTTTCTTTAGAGTAATACGTAACCTTTTTAATACTATGTTGATGCGCCATCATGCCCAAAACGTAGCATTAAAATTGGATCTCTGCGGTCTCGTATGTGTGAATTACCCCTTTGTGTTGTTTCCGTTTCATGCATATGCATTGCATCATTCATGTCGGAGTCTTGATCCACCCCTTTTTTAGGTAAATGATGGGGACAAATCAAAACGGCAAAAGGTTTTATCAAGTCAAGGTTAAAAGTCTAGATGTCACTAGCCTCAAGGAATTAGGACGATTGATGGGACCTCTCCAAAGGCAAGCCTTCCGCAAAGTGTACGGGAAGATTCTAGATTTGGCCGCAGTGGAGGTATTTACGGAAGCTGTCGTATCCCTCGCCCAATATTATGACCAGCCGTTGAGGTGTTTCACGTTTGGGGACTTCCAAATGGTACCAACTATTGAAGAGTTTGAGGAAATATTAGGATGCCCTCTTGGGGGGAGAAAACCGTATCTTTTCTCCGGCTTTCTTCCTTCCTTGAGCAAGATTGCGGCTATGGTTGGTGATTCAGCAAAGGAGTTGGATCGCACGAAGCAAACTCAGAACGGCGTAGTGGGCCTGCCTCGGAAATACATGGAAGGTAAGGCAAGGGATATGGCGAGCCAAGAGAAATGGGGCCCGTTTGCAGATATTTTAGCTTTGCTGATTTTTGGGGTTGTCCTTTTTCCGAACGTTGACGGTTTGGTAGACTTAGCCACCATTGATGCTTTCCTCGCATATCACCATAGCAAGGAAAGTCCAGTGGTGGCTATCTTGGCAGATTTGTTTGACACCTTTGACCGGAGGTGTGAGAAAAACAGTGCACGGATTGTCTGTTGTTTACCCGCTCTCTGTGTGTGGTTGATTTCACACCTATTCCGACAAGACGCGAGACACCCGTGTCCGCTTCAAAGCTATCGCTCATGCGCCGAAAAAGGAAGAGTTGATTGGGACCAACATTTGGCTGGGATAGGGGGCAGCGCAATCAATTGGTTTCCTGGTTGGAAGGAAGGCAAGGAAGGAGTTCTTTTCTCGTGTGGGGACTACCCTAATGTTCCACTGATAGGGACTAGGGGTTGTATTAATTATAATCCCGCACTCGCCATAAGACAGCTAGGGTATCCCATGAGGGGAGCGCCAACCGAAGAAAGTCTCTCGCCTTTCCTTGTGAGGGATCTAGGCGCGCAAGGTCTCAAGGTTATACAAAGAATCCACAAGGCGTGGAGGAATCCGTTGAGGAAAGACAAGGAGCTTAGAGGCATCCGTAATGGCGTCATCGGAGGTTATCATGGATGGCTAAGAATTCACACGCGGGGGTTAGATTGGCTCTCCAAGTTGAAAGTTATCGATGAGGAGGACTTCGAAGCTCTGGAGGAAGATGAAGAAGTCCGAGCTCTAAAATTAGAGTTAGGGAAGGCAAGACTCGCCAAGGAGAAGTTCAAATCAGCTGCTACACACATCCGGAAAGAGTGTACCGAGTTACAAGAGGGAAACGCGGCCACTGCAAGAGCCCTTGAACAAGAAACCAAAAGGGCCCGCAAGGAGGAATATGGCCGAGAGAAATTCCGAGGAGCATTGTGGGGTAGCAACAATGAGCTCAAGCTCCGAAGAGAGGAGAGAGATCGGTCACGGGTGCATGGCATGATCTTAAAAGAAGAGTTAGTTGCTTGCGCGAGGTCCAAAAGGAGTTTGGCTCAACACTTGGAAGCCACAGAGCAAAGCATGCTAGCTATCATAGGGCAATACAAGGAAGAATTGAACCAGTCCATGGCCCATGAACAAAAGCTAGTGGAGGATTTTGCACAAGTGTATGCCGAAAAAGAAGCAAGAGGGAGGGTGATTGATGCACTGCATCAAGAAGCGACTATGTGGATGGATAGGTTCGCCTTGACCTTGAATGGAAGTCAAGACCTCCCGCGTCTATTAGCCAAAGCAAAAGCCATGGCCGAAGTGTGTACTGCCCCCGAGGAGATTCATGGGCTAATCAATTACTGTCAACACATGATGGCCCATATAATTAGGAATCGTTAGGTTCCCTTGTAACACCTTTGTATAGTCTTGGCTAGATGAAAGCTTTGTTCTTTTTATAAAATGAGAAGTTCTGGACTCATTACGTTATCTAAAAACCTTGGGGTAGATCCAAGTGCTCCGATCATCCATTTGCATACTCATGTTTTGGTGACATACTCACCGTTGTTTATTTCTTTAGGAATTTCATCATAACTAAGAAAACACCAAGGCACCCCTATAACACTCGATCCAGAAAAATGGATAATGAATAGGGCGTGCAGGAATAGATGAAGGCCGATCTATCGGCCTTAAAAGATCAAATGGCTTCCATCTCGGAGGTCATGTTAAAACTTCAGAAAACCATAGAGGATAAAGCCACGGCAACCGCCTCCAGTACAGTTAGGGAAGCGGAGCCGGTGCTGCAGCCCGCCTTGAATCCGGGCCTAGATAGAAACACGGCCGTGTTCGGTCGAAGGTATAGTCCGCAAGCTTATCCTTATGGCCTGCCTCCGGACTTCACCCCCCGTGCCACCCCGGAAGATTTAAGCCAAGCCCCTACTTTCGAGGGGCAACTCCCACCTTATGAAGACTATCCCGGGCAAGACAATGAGGAAGGAGGTACCCATCTTAGCCCCCTGCTCCACCTCAAAGATCCGTCCCCCCATGAACTACCCCAACCAAACATAGTCCGCCATATCCCGACTTCACCCACACCCGTAAAAGAATCTGTTCCCTTCGTGGAAGATAAGGGAAAGATTGAGGCGCTTGAAGAGAGGTTGAGAGCAGTCGAGGGCCTCGGCAATTACCCATTCTCGGATTTAGCGGATTTATGTCTCGTGCCCAACATCGTCGTCCCTCCCAAGTTCAAAGTACCGGACTTTGATAAGTACAAAGGGACGACATGTCCGAAGGGGCATCTTCGGATGTATTGTCGAAAGATGGGGGCGTATTCTGCGGACGAAAAATTGTTGGTCCATTTCTTTCAAGACAGCTTGGCCGGGGCAGCTGTTGCATGGTATACCAATCTGGAAGCTTCCCAGATCCGATCATGGAAGGACTTGGCAACTGCCTTCATTCGGCAGTACCAGTACAATACGGATATGGCTCCCGATCGGAACCAGCTTCAGGGTATGACTAAACGAGAGCATGAGTCCATTAAGGAATATGCCCAGAGATGGAGAGATCTCGCAGCCCAAGTCGTACCGCCCATGACAAAGAGGGAGATGATCACAATTATGGTAGATACGTTACCCACGTTCTACTATGAAAAGCTGATAGGCTACATGCCAGCTAACTTTGCGGATCTCGTCTTCGCCGGAGAAAGGATTGAATCCGGACTACGAAAAGGCAAGTTCGAATATGCTGCCAATATGGTCCCCAACAACAACAGAAGAGCCCCAGTAGTGGGCGCGAGGAAAAAGGAAGGAGACGCCCACGCGGTCACCACCGCCCCAACATGGATGAAAGCACCCTAAAATATCCAAAGCTCATACCAGCCCAATCCCCCAAATTTTTTAATCCGAGCTGGGAATTCTCTCCCGACTCAAATAAAAGGACCACCCGCAGCAGAAAGAGCGCCGGCCCAACGCACAGCTCCAGTCGCTCCCCGGCCAATTAATAATACAGCCCCCGGCGCGACCTATAAATATGCACAACACCCGCCCCCGAAAGACAACTTCCCTCCTATTCCCATGGCATACTCCGAGTTATGGCCTTCATTATTGTAGAATCATTTGGTAGTGGCCATACCCGGGAAGGTTCTCCAGCCACCCTACCCCAAGTGGTATGACCCGGGTGCCAAGTGTGTGTACCATAGTGGAGTTCCCGGACACAATATTGACTCCTGCATCCCGTTCAAGTATAAGGTGCAGCACCTGATTAGTGCCGGTTGGCTATCGTTTCAGAAAAAAGGCCCAAATGTTAAAACCAACCCGCTAGCTAGTCATGGAGGGGCTAGCGTGAACGCCGTCGAAGAGGATGGTCCATCACGGGCAAAGAGATTAGGAGAGGTGGCTACTTCTAGACGCTTCATCTATCAATCGCTGCAAGTGACGTGCATGGTCTCCCATGGTGGAGACGAAAGGGATGAATGTTTGTTTCACCTCGGGGAGTCGCATGACATAGAAACCTGTCCCGCGGTAGAAGAATTGCTTCAGCGGCTCATGGATTGCGGGCAGCTTGAAGTGTCCATAGGAGGGAGGGAAGAACCACAAATTTGCATGCAGTCGGAAGAGAAGAGGGTTCCTCTAACCCCCAAGGCCCTAGTGATATGCTTTACTAGAAAAGGGACCGGCTCCACACCCATATACCCCCGGACGGCGCCCAAACCAACGCCATTTGCATATCAATGTAATAAGGCTGTTCCGTGGAAGTATACCCCTCCCGCGTCCAGCGAAAGAGTTGCAACCGAAGTTGACTCCCTATCAGCTAAGGTAACCAACATCACCGGCCTCAGTGGCGTAACCCGCAGTGGTCGGGTGTTCGCTTCCCCTCACCCGATGGGATTACCCTCCAAAGGGAAAGCGCCCATGGTCCAAGAGTCCACAGACATAGCCACCCCCTCGAAAGAAGTAGATCCTCCAGTGGTAAGAGGGGTCGAAAAGAAAGAAGGTCTTCAAGGAAAAATAGTGACTTTGGAAGAGGCCCATGAGTTCCTCCGCCTCATCCAACAAAGCGAGTTTAAGGTAGTCGAGCAACTGAATAAAACTCCAGCAAGGATCTCCTTGCTTGAACTACTCATAAACTCCGAGCCTCATCGTGCGCTGTTGATGAAGGTCCTTAACGATGCCCATGTAGCACATGATATCTCAGTGAAGGGTTTCGAAGGTATTGTTAATCATATAACCACCAACAACTACATCGCGTTTGTGAAAGAAGAGATTCCCGTTGAGGGGAGAGGACACAACAAGGCTCTACATGTGTCGGTGAGATGTATGGACCACGTTGTCGCAAAGGTACTTATCGACAATGGATCGAGTTTAAATGTAATGCCGAAGACCACTTTGGAAAAGCTTCCTTTTAGTGCGTCACGTTTAAAACCGAGCTCGATGGTGGTGCGAGCCTTTGATGGTACTCGGCGGGAAGTGATGGGGGAAATCGACATTCCCATTCAGATAGGCCCCCACACTTGCAACGTGGTGTTTCAAGTAATGGATATAAATCCCGCCTATAGCTGCCTCTTGGGAAGACCTTGGATTCATGCCCTGGGAGTGGTCCCTTCAACGCTTCACCAGAAATTGAAGTTCGCAGTGGGTGGACTTTTAGTGATAGTGTCGGGTGAAGAGGACATGTTAGTGAGCTGCCCCTCCTTCGCACCGTATGTAGAAGCGGTGGAAGAATCATTGGAATCGGCTTTCCAATCCTTTGAGGTGGTGAGCTGCGCCTCGGTGGAACCAAGTTCGTCGCTACCTTCTCTCTCCAACGCGGCCATAATGGTGGCGCGTGTTATGCTTAGGAACGGATTTGAGCCCGGAATGGGTCTAGGCAAGGACTGCCTTGGGAATGCCGACGTGGTCAATATCAAGGGAAATCCATACAAGTATGGATTAGGGTATGAACCCGGGATGCCGGGGAGGAGGAACGTGCCGTCAAGATTTCGGGCGGATAGGGTATGGCCCGACCGTATTAACCAGTGTTTCACCAGCGCTGGAATGGTGTCCGAGGAGGAGGTGGCCACAATAGAGGAGGAGTTCCCTCAAGACCCACCAAGTTTTGTGCAACCATGCCACTCCGATTCCCAAGTGGGGAATTGGCGCGTGATAAGCCAGTCAGAAGTCTATACCGCTGATTCAATGTAATTAGAGCCTATAGATTTCCGTTCTCTTTTGTTTTGTGAAACCTACCTTATTAAATAAACAAAGAGATCTTGTTTCATCTGTTCTTGCGGTCCCACCTTTTCTCATATCATTTTGCATGTTTTTTGTTTCTTTTGTCTTGTTTGGTATAGATATGAGGGTCGATTCTTTGAGGATCCTAACAACGAGGGTTTGACAATCGATTTCGATCGAGTTATAAGCCAAACGATAAACGAGGAAGAGGAAGAAGACGTCCTGTCACCAGAGTTGGAGAGGCTGGTCGCTAAGGAAGAACGTGAAATGAAGCCTCACCAAGAAGAAACCGAATTGGTAATCTTGGGGACCACGGAGGAAAAGAAAGAGGTAAAGGTAGGAGCCGGTATGACCGCGCCTATCCGCCAAAGCTTGATAACCCTTCTTGAAGAGTATCAAGATGTCTTTGCGTGGTCGTATCAAGACATGCCCGGTCTGGATTCTGACATTATGCAGCATAAGTTGCCTTTGAATCCTGGGTCTTCTCCGGTTAAGCAAAAGTTACGAAGAATGAAACCCGATATGTCTTTAAAAATTAAAGAAGAAGTAAGGAAGCAGTTTGATGCAGGATTCTTAGCTGTGGCACGGTACCCGGAGTGGGTGGCCAACATTGTCCCAGTCCCGAAAAAGGACGGCAAGGTTCGAATGTGTGTAGACTACCGGGACTTGAACCGAGCCAGTCCTAAAGACAATTTTCCCCTGCCACACATTGATATATTCGTAGATAATATAGCCAAATTCACCCTTTTCTCATTTATGGATGGTTTCTCGGGGTATAATCAAATAAAGATGGCACCCGAAGATGTAGAGAAGACCACTTTCGTCACCCTATGGGGGACATTCTGCTATAAAGTGATGGCCTTCGGGCTGAAAAATGTTGGGGCAACCTATCAGCGTGCCATGGTGGCGTTGTTCCATGATATGATGCATAAGGAAATAGAGGTCTACGTAGATGACATGATTGCCAAGTCTCGGACTGAGGACGAACACCTTGTCAATCTGCATAAGCTGTTTGGAAGATTGCGGAAATACCAATTGAAACTGAACCCAACCAAGTGCACCTTTGGGGTGAAGTCGGGGAAGCTGCTAGGATTTATCATAAGTCAGAAAGGGATAGAGATAGATCCCGAGAAAGTGAAGGCCATCCTTGAAATGCCGGAACCACGCACGGAGAAGCAGGTTCGGGGGTTTTTTGGGCAGGTTGAATTATATCGCGAGATTTATCTCGCAACTCACCCCTACCTGTGAGCCCATTTTTAAGCTATTATGTAAGAACCAGACGGTCCTGTGGAACAGTGACTGCCAAGAGGCCTTCGAGAAGATCAAACAGAGTCTCGCAAATTCCCCGGTGCTCATGCCACCTGTAACAGGAAGACCTCTTTTCCTGTACATGACCGTGTTGGACGAGTCTATGGGGTGTGTGTTGGGTCAGCATGATGATTCTGGGAAAAAGGAGCAAGCCATCTACTATCTGAGCAAGAAGTTTATCGCATGTGAGATGAATTACTCAATGCTGGAAAGGACGTGTTGTGCTCTAGTATGGGCATCACATCGGCTTAGGCAGTATATGCTCAGCCATACCATGTGGCTTATTTCCAAAATGGATCCCGTGAAATACATCTTTGAAAAACCGGCCCTCACGGGACGAATCGCTAGGTGGCAGGTACTATTATCTGAATTCGATATCGTTTACGTCACCCAAAAAGCGGTAAAAGGAAGTGCCTTAGCGGATTATTTGGCCCAGCAACCCCTCCAGGATTATCGATCGATGCACCCCGAGTTCCCAGATGAAGATATCATGGTCCTGTTTGAAGAGAAGCGGACGCACGAGGACATAGAAAAATGGATTGTTTGCTTCGATGGGGCATCTAATGCTTTGGACCACGGAGTAGGGGCAGTCCTTGTATCCCCGGATGATCAGTGTATTCCTTTCACGGCTAGACTAGGTTTTGATTGTACCAACAATATGGCCGAGTACGAAGCATGCGCCCTCGGGGTTCAGGCGGCCATTGATTTTGATGTAAAACTACTCAAGGTGTATGGAGACTCAACTTTGGTGATACGTCAATTGAAAGGAGAATGGGAAACTAGGGATTTGAAGTTGATACCCTATCAAACTCACATCTATAGGTTAGCCAAGTACTTTGACGACATTTCCTTCCACCACATACCTCGGGAAGAGAATCAAATGGCTGATGCATTAGCCACCCTGGCATCCATTGTTCAACTTGCCCCACACGGGGATCTGCCGTACATCGAATTCAAATCTCAAGGCAGGCCGACATATTGTTATGCAATAGAGGAAGAGCGGGATAGGAAACCGTGGTATTTCGACATCAAGCAGTATGTCGAGAACAAAGAATACCCACCAGGGATTTCTGACAATGACAAAAGGACGTTGAGGAGATTGGCTACTGGTTTCTTTGTAAGTGGTACCATCCTGTACAAACGAAACCATGACATGACCCTCCTACGATGCGTAGATGCCAAAGAAGCGAACTTCATGATTGAGGAGATCCACGAGGGTTCCTTTGGGACACATGCCAATGGGCATGCTATGGCCAGAAAAATCCTTAGGGCCGGCTATTATTGGCTCACCATGGAAAGCGATTGCTGCGCTCATGTCAGGAAATGTCATAAATGTCAGGCATACACAGACAATGTCAATGTTCCACCACATCCTCTGAATGTTATGTCCGCCCCTTGGCCTTTTTTCCATGTGGGGAATAGATGTCATTGGGGCCATTGAACCCAAAGCGTCGAACGGTCACCGCTTCATTCTTGTGGTGATAGATTACTTCACCAAATGGGTCGAAGCAGCTTCTTATACTGATGTCACAAAGAATGTGGTAGTTAGATTCATAAAGAAGGATCTGATTTGTCGATACGGACTCCCCAGGAAGATCATTACTGACAATGGAACCAATCTGAACAACAAGATGATGCAGGAGATGTGCGAAGACTTCAAGATCCAGCATCATAACTCTACCCCTTATCGGCCAAAGATGAATGGGGCTGTAGAGGCTGCGAATAAGAATATTAAGAAGATTGTTCAAAAAGTGACAATGTCATACAAAGATTGGCATGAGATGTTGCCTTTCGCCCTACACGGATACAGAACCTCGATACGAACTTCTACTGGGGCAACGCCGTATTCCTTGGTTTATGGGATGGAAGCAGTGCTCCCATTTGAGGTAGAGGTTCCTTCTCAGAGGATAATGGCGGAGTCAGGCCTAGAAGAGTCAGAATGGGCTCAAGCACGCTACGACCAACTTAACCTTATTGAAGGTAAGCGTTTGGCCGCCATGAGCCATGGGCGTTTGTATCAACGAAGGATAAAGAACGCATTCGACAAGAAGGTACGCCCGCGCAAGTTCAACGAGGGGGACCTCGTGCTGAAGAAGATGTCCCACGCTGTTAAAGATAATCGAGGAAAGTGGGCCCCGAATTATGAAGGACCTTTCATGGTGAAAAGAGCTTTTTCTGGGGGTGCTCTAATACTCACCCACATGGATGGCGAGGAATTGCCTTCGCCCGTAAACTCCGATGCAGTTAAACGATATTACGCTTGAAGTCTGGGGCAATCGAGGGGACCATTGCATGTTCTTTTAATTCTGAGTTTTTGTTCTTCTTGGTTTCCTCCAGGGATTCCCTTCCTCTGTATTTGTCTCGTTCCTTTAAAAAGAAGAAAAGATGGGCGAGGTTTTAGTCCTCCCTTTGATTTCAAACCTTGTGTTTTAGATTTGTTATAACTTGAGCCCTCTTCGCTCGGTGTATGGGATGCCCCAAACGCTTATTTAAAATTGAATCTGACCAGCCTCCACTAAAATAAAATCATCGCATTAGAAACATTCATACCTGCACATGCACATGCATATCTTGTGATAGCAAGGAGCAGAATCGTCTCAGGCCACGGTCAGAAGTCAAGACAAGTCAATGGCAGAAATCAACCAAGGTAAGACGATGACCGGTCACGATTGGTCGCATATCATTTGGCTCTTACTTGCAGGTACTTAGGGATGGAAGCGAATGGAGGATAGGATCGCGACCGACCAAGCGACACCCCATCCCGGCGCTAAACAAGCAAAGAACGTCGCTGCAAGGCAGCCCAGTATCCTTTGCGTTCGCAGTTTCTATTACTATTGTTTGTTTTAAATAAATAATCGACACCTAATTCTAATTTAAGTAGGTTCAAGTGGGCAAATGCTAACCCATAAGGAAGGAGGGGACATGGTTAATGTTCCCCTCCAAAAAAAAATGTGGCAGGTTAGCTCGCCTGGGCGAGCAACCCCTGCATTCAAAATATAAAAACGAGGGAGGGGAACGTTTTTGCATCCAAAAACTCCCCCCCCCCCCTCATTCAAAAGAAAGAACACGAAGGCTTGCGGTTCTTGCTCCCTCAAGCCACTTTTGGTTGCCTTTTGCTTTCATTTTTGGTGTTATAATTCACTCCAACAAGTAAGTATTCAATCCTTGATGTTTTTAGCTTCCCATTGGTATATTTTCTTCATCTTTTGGTGCTCCAAATTGCGAGAATGTGCTCATATTTGTGGGGAAGTTTTGGTTTGTTTTTATGCTTGTTTTCTTGAGTTGAGGATTTGAATGAGAAGGCCTTAGGCCTATGCTGTATTCTGAAGCAATGGGGCATGCCACATTGTCCCCATTCTCTTGCAATTTATGTCAAAACGTGCGCCCACCAAGTGCTCGGTGAAATGCCCCAATGATGTATGAATATGATTTTGTAAAATGGGGAGAGTGGGACTGTTTCTTATATGTAGGTACAGCATAGGAGATTCAAAATAGGTGCCCAAATGCAATTCCAAGCTTAGGAACCCAAACTTGTAGCTTCAATGCAAGGAAACATGCTTATGGCTAGGAATCCAAAATTTGGTTTTAGAGTTAGAAAAACATGAAAATTAGGATTTGCTTGTGAGAGTTTTTGCTCGAATTTGGGCTGCCCCATGTTTGATACTTTACATAGAGGTAGCGTGGAAAAAGCCTTGCAATAGTATGTATACATAGGTAAATATAAGGAGCATGAAATTCCTAGCAAAGTGTGAATGATTGTCTTCCTAAATGAATGTATGATAGCATGGAATGCCCTTTTGAATGCAAATGTGTGCAGGATGTAATTAGCTTTCCGATATACATATAAATAAATATGAGAGAAACAATAAAAATTTGTATGGTGTACTTCAAATGTATGTAGGTAGTTTGTGATAGCAAAATGTTTAGGATATAAATTTAGGTGTAAAGTTTGACGCAACACTTAGAGCATGAAAGTGTGTTTTTCTTTTTCAAAATGTATATACGTGTATGGTAGTTAGAATATGTTGGATGTTCTTGCATGTTGACATGAGTAATAGGATGTTTTCTACACATGCGCGTGTGCATGAATGGATCATATGAGTTTGGTCTAAATCAGAGGGATTGGCATGACATTTTTGCGTTAAGATAAGCATTATCTTGTAAAACTAACTTCTAAATGTTTGTTCTCGCAGGAAATGGCCCCGAGGAAACTTGCCTCAAAGAGATCCAGGAAGGATAAAGCGGTCGAAGGAACTAGTTTTGCTCCTGAGTATGACAATCACCGCTTTAGGAGCGTTGAACACCAGCAGCTCTTTGAGGCCATCAAGGGATGGTCATTCCTCCGGGAGCGACGCGTCCAGCTCAGGGACGACGAGTATACCGATTTCCAGGAGGAGATAGTTCGCCGGTGGTGGGCATCACTGGTTACCCCCATGGCCATGTTTGATCCAGACATACTCCTCGAATTTTATGCCAATGCTTGGCCTACGGAGGAAGGCGTGCGAGATATGAGGTCTTGGGTAAGGGGTCAGTGGATCCCGTTTGATGCAGATGCTATCGGCCAGCTCCTGGGATATCCTTTAGTGCTGGAAGAGGGTCAAGAGTGCGAGTATGGCCAGAGGAGGAACCGGTCCGATGGGTTCGATGAGGAGGTCATCGCCCAGTTGCTATGTATACCGGGGCAGGATTTTGCCCGGACTGTTGCCGAGAGACGGGTGCGGATCATGCGCACCAACATGACCACCCTGACTCAGATCGGGATGACTTTGCTGCTCAGCAACATCCAGCCCAACGACCATAATTCCGACCTCCCCCTGCCGAAGTGTCAGCTAGTGTACGCCATCCTGACACGGATGAGCATTCACGTGGCTCAGTTAATCGCTGATGCCATCTATATATTTGCAGGTATGGCGCCTACCAGGCACCCTCTGGACCCGGATAAGTCCAACAGGGCCCTGGGTTTTCCCGCCTTGATCACAGGACTCTGCCAGTCATTCGGAGTCCCTGTCGCACCTAGCAAGGTGATTCGGCCGCCCATCACCTGAGCTTTTATTGAGAAGTATTGCACACAGAGACAGGCCCAGGGGGATGCTCCGCAGGCCGCAGACGCGCCGCCACAGGCTGGTCCAGCCGGATCGTTTGATATGGAGCAGTATTTGCGGCATTTGGTTCGCCAGCAGGCGGCCAACCACCGGGCTCATATACAGACCCATGATTGTCTTTACCAGATGAGCCTCAGCCTGCAGAGCCAGGGCTTTACTTCTTTTCCGTGCCCTACTCCGGACCAGTTCAGGGCAGAGGTCGCATGGCCTGGAGATTGGCCTGAGGCCCGGGCAGGAGAGGCACCAGCAGAGGCTCCCGACGAGGCAGATGAGGCCCGCGAGGACGAGGAGATGACCGATTTACTTGATTTCTTAGGAGGAAGCGGGGCCACATGATTGGGAGATCCCTTGATCCATATTTCTTTTTTGTTTCCATTTGTTTTTTTTCTGTTTACATATCATCCTATTTTTGTTTGACTAAGGGAATAACGTTTGTTTCATGTTTTGACTTTTGTTTTGTACATACATATCGTTTGAGTTGTTACGTCGGTACTTGTTTCATTGTTGTCAATAGTGTTTGTTGAAATTCTGGAACCGTGTAGAGTTTTTCATTTAGGAACGTCGTCCTAAAAATAAAATGAACCAAAAATCCTAATAAAAAGAAAGAAGCGTTGTGAAGTCATGTTCATAAAGAAAAGAAAAAGGTTTTTATCTATACATGTATGTAAAAGGAAAATGTGTATAGAAGGATTCTTGTGTGTATGAGCAACGAGTGTATATGAAGAAACTTTTGTGTGAACTATAAGTGTGTGTTGGGAAAAATGAAAAAATCTTTGAATGTAAATAGGGTTTGTATATAGACCGTGTGACGTAAAGAGAAGAGTTCTAATGCGTGTACAGAAAAAGTTTGTCGTGTATAAGAATGTAGATGTACAAAGAAAAGTTTTCCTCATGAAGGACCATAGGTTTATAATTTTGTGAATATATAAAAATGAAACAAAAAGGAAAAAGAAAGAAAGACCGCGAAGGTCGACATGTTATAGTTAAGAAGAATAAATCATTCGTAAAGAGCAAACGTATCTTCTGGAAACAAGGGACTGATGCTAAGAGTTTATTTTCTGGAATAAACCGAGATAAGGATGGATGAATTCATTGAACTGATGAAAGAACATAACTTGGAAACGTTGGGTCTATCTGTGTAAATTCCCAACCGTAGTATCACAATGCCATAAACAAGATGCTTGAGTGCCCACCTGGCTGTAGCCATGACTAATTTTGCACGTTGTTTTCAAATCATCATTGTCACGCGTGCCTTATGGAACAATATGGAAGCTCGGCCCGAAATCGACACCTTGACACCCAAATTTGTTTTTCCCCAGATATCAAGATTGGGTTCCCACGATAAAAGACCCCATTGAAACACAACCTTAGACCTTTTTGAACCTTGGCCTGTAAAAAAGGAATCCTCATTCTTTCCCCCGAAGTAAAGGACAGCGGAATCTCCTCAAGGGAGAGCGAATAGAATGCTAAAACCCGATTTCCCAAAGAAAGGGATGGGGAAGGAAAAGTGAAAAGAAAGAAAAGGAAGAAATGGAAAGAAAGAAAAAAAGAAAAATGAAAATAAAGAAAAGAACAGAAGAAAGGAAAGAAGGATTCCCGATCAAAGATCGAAAGGAAGTGAAAAGGGAAAAGAAGCAATTCTCGATCAATGAAGGAAAGAGGGAAAAAATTCTTCAAGCCCGATTGCCACTCGAAATCATTCTCGACTGGCAATATCCCACCCCACATGAACAAAAAGGAAAAGACCGAAACACCCAGCTTCCTCTCCAAAAATACCACCCTCGAGAAAATCCTATTGGTCCGTGATCATACGTTTGATCTTTGATTCGATAGGAAGTCGTGTGTCCTTCATTCTCGGTTACAAGGAAAATTACCCGTGGCACAAGTATATTGTTTCTCTAAGATATGGTGCTCTCGCAAATGATTTATTTTTCTTTACAAAAGGCATGTTTGCCTTTCAGGTGGAAGAACCCGGTAGACCGTTTGGTCCTGCCAAACACCCTTTTTCGGAGCCCCATGAATGTTATTGCCTAGCGCTGTTCATGTGTCCTCCACTTTCGAGTTTGGAGTTGTGTTTCATGATTGCCTAAGTGAGGACCCTCAAGGCAATCCTCCATTCTCAGCCTTTTTCGGAGCCCCATGAATGTTATTGCCCAGCGCTGTTCATGTGTCCTCCACTTTCGAGTTTGGAGCTGTGTTTCATGATTGCCTAAGTGAGGACCCTCAAGGCAATCCTCCATTCCCACCCTTTTTCAGAGCCCCATGAATGTTATTGCCTAGTGCTGTTCATGTGTCCTCCACTTTCGAGTTTGGAGCTGTGTTTCATGATTGCCTAAGTGAGGACCCTCAAGGCAATCCTCCATTCTCACCCTTTTTCGGAGCCCCATGAATGTTATTGCCTAGCGCTGTTCAAGTGTCCTCCACTTTCGAGTTTGGAGCTGTGTTAAATGATTGCCTAAGTGTGGACCCTCAAGGCAATCCTCCATTCTCACCCTTTTTCGGAGCCCCATGAATGTTATTGCCTAGCACTGTTCATGTGTCCTCCACTTTCGAGTTTGGAGCTATGTTTCATGATTGCCTAAGTGCGGACCCTCAAGGCAATCCTCCATTCTCACCCTTTTTCGGAGCCCCATGAATGTTATTGCCCAGCGCTATTCATGTGTCCTCCATTTTCGAGTTTGGAGCTGTGTTTCATGATTGCCTAAGTGCGGACCCTCAAGGCAATCCTCCATTCTCACCCTTTTTCGGAGCCCCATGAATTTTATTGCCCAGCGCTGTTCATGTGTCCTCCATTTTCGAGTTTGGAGCTGTGTTTCATGATTGCCTAAGTGAGGACCCTCAAGGCAATCCTCCATTCTCACCCTTTTTCGGAGCCGCATGAATGTTATTGCCTAGCGTTGTTCATGTGTCCTCCACTTTCGAGTTTGGAGCTGTGTTTCATGATTGCCTAAGTGCGGACCCTCAAGGCAATCCTCCATTCTCACCCTTTTTCAGAGCCCCATGAATGTTATTGCCTAGCGCTGTTCATGTGTCCTCCACTTTCGAGTTTGGAGCTGTGTTAAATGATTGCCTAAGTGTGGACCCTCAAGGCAATCCTCCATTCTCACCCTTTTTCGGAGCCCCATGAATGTTATTGCCGAGGGCTGTTCATGTGTCCTCCACTTTCGAGTTTGGAGCTATGTTTCATGATTGCCTAAGTGCGGACCCTCAAGGCAATCCTCCATTCTCACCCTTTTTCGGAGCCCCATGAATGTTATTGCCCAGCGCTGTTCATGTGTCCTCGACTTTCGAGTTTGGAGCTGTGTTTCATGATTGCCTAAGTGAGGACCCTCAAGGCAATCCTCCATTCTCACCCTTTTTCGTAGCAACATGAATGTTATTGCCTTAGCGCTGTTCATGTGTCCTCCACTTTCGAGTTTGGAGCTGTGTTTCATGATTGCCTAAGTGAGGACCCTCAAGGCAATCCTCCATTCTCACCCTTTTTCGGAGCCCCATGAATGTTATTGCCGAGGGCTGTTCATGTGTCCTCCACTTTCGAGTTTGGAGCTGTGTTTCATGATTGCCTAAGTGAGGACCCTTAAGGCAATCCTCCATTCTCACCCTTTTTCGGAGCCGCATGAATGTTATTGCCTAGCGCTGTTCATGTGTCCTCCACTTTCGAGTTTGGAGCTGTGTTAAATGATTGCCTAAGTGTGGACCCTAAGGCAATCCTCCATTCTCACCCTTTTTTGGAGCCCCATGAATGTTATTGCCTAGCACTGTTCATGTGTCCTCCACTTTCGAGTTTGGAGCTATGTTTCATGATTGCCTAAGTGCGGACCCTCAAGCCAATCCTCCATTCTCACCCTTTTTCGGTTCCCCATGAATGTTATTGCCTAGCGCTGTTCATGTGTCCTCCACTTTCGAGTTTGGAGCTGTGTTTCATGATTGCCTAAGTGAGGACCCTCAAGGCAATCCCTCCATTCTCACCCTTTTTCGGAGCCGCATGAATGTTATTGCCTAGCGTTGTTCATGTGTCCTCCACTTTCGAGTTTGGAGCTGTGTTTCATGATTGCCGAAGTGCAGACCCTCAAGGCAATCCTCCATTCTCACCCTTTTTCGGAGCCCCATGAATGTTATTGCCTAGCGCTGTTCATGTGTCCTCCACTTTCGAGTTTGGAGCTGTGTTAAATGATTGCCTAAGTGTGGACCCTCAAGGCAATCCTCCATTCTCACCCTTTTTCGGAGCCCCATGAATGTTATTGCCGAGGGCTGTTCATGTGTCCTCCACTTTCGAGTTTGGAGCTATGTTTCATGATTGCCTAAGTTCGGACCCTCAAGGCAATCCTCCATTCTCACCCTTTTTCGGAGCCCCATGAATGTTATTGCCCAGCGCTGTTCATGTGTCCTCCATTTTCGAGTTTGGAGCTGTGTTTCATGATTGCCTAAGTGCGGACCCTCAAGGCAATCCTCCATTCTCACCCTTTTTCGGAGCCCCATGAATGTTATTGCCCAGCGCTGTTCATGTGTCCTCCATTTTCGAGTTTGGAGCTGTGTTTCATGATTGCCTAAGTGAGGACCCTCAAGGCAATCCTCCATTCTCACCCTTTTTCGGAGCCGCATGAATGTTATTGCCTAGCGTTGTTCATGTGTCCTCCACTTTCGAGTTTGGAGCTGTGTTTCATGATTGCCTAAGTGCAGACCCTCATGGCAATCCTCCATTCTCACCCTTTTTCGGAGCCCCATGAATGTTATTGCCTAGCGCTGTTCATGTGTCCTCCACTTTCGAGTTTGGAACTATGTTTCATGATTGCCTAAGTGTGGACCCTTAAGGCAATCCTCCATTCTCACCTTTTTTCGGAGCCCCCTGAATGTTATTGCCTAGCACTGTTAATGTGTCCTCCACTTTCGAGTTTGGAGCTATGTTTCATGATTGCGTAAGTGCGGACCCTCAAGCCAATCCTCCATTCTCACCCTTTTTCGGAGCCCCATGAATGTTATTGCCTAGCGCTGTTCATGTGTCCTCCACTTTCGAGTTTGGAGCTGTGTTAAATGATTGCCTAAGTGTGGACCCTAAGGCAATCCTCCATTCTCACCCTTTTTCGGAGCCCCATGAATGTTATTGCCTAGCACTGTTCATGTGTCCTCCACTTTCGAGTTTGGAGCTATGTTTCATGATTGCCTAAGTGCGGACCCTCAAGCCAATCCTCCATTCTCACCCTTTTTCGGAGCCCTATGAATGTTATTGCCTAGCACTGTTCATGTGTCCTCCACTTTCGAGTTTGGAGCTATGTTTCATGATTGCCTAAGTGCGGACCCTCAAGCCAATCCTCCATTCTCACCCTTTTTCGGAGCCCCATGAATGTTATTGCCTAGCGCTGTTCATGTGTCCTCCACTTTCGAGTTTGGAGCTGTGTTTCATGATTGCCTAAGTGAGGACCCTCAAGGCAATCCTCCATTCTCACCCTTTTTCGGAGCCCCATGAATGTTATTGCCTAGCGCTGTTCATGTGTCCTCCACTTTCGAGTTTGGAGCATTGTTTCATGATTGCCTAAGTGAGGACGCTCAAGGCAATCCTCCATTCTCACCCTTTTTCGGAGCCCCATGAAGGTTATTGCCCAGCGCTGTTCATGTGTCCTCCACTTTCGAGTTTGGAGCTCTGTTTCATGATTGCCTAAGTGCGGACCCTCAAGCCAATCCTCCATTCTCACCCTTTTTCGGAGCCCCATGAATGTTATTGCCGAGCGCTGTTCATGTGTCCTCCACTTTCGAGTTTGGAGCTGTGTTTCATGATTGCTAAGTGAAGACCCTCAAGCCAATCCTCCATTCTCACCTTTTTTCGTAGCCACCATGAATGTTATTGCCGAGGGCTGTTCATGTGTCCTCCACTTTCGAGTTGGAGCTGTGTTTCATGATTGCCTAAGTGAGGACCCTCAAGGCAATCCTCCCATTCTCACCTTATTTCGGAGCCCGCATGAATGTTATTGCCTAGCGCTGTTCATGTGTCCTCCACTTTGGAGTTGGAAGCTGTGTTAAATGATTGCCTAAGTGTGGACCCTAAGGCAATCCTCCATTCTCACCCTTTTTCGGAGCCCCATGAATGTTATTGCCTAGCACTGTTCATGTGTCCTCCACTTTCGAGTTTGGAGCTATGTTTCATGATTGCCTAAGTGCGGACCCTCAAGCCAATCCTCCATTCTCACCCTTTTTCGGAGCCCCATGAATGTTATTGCCTAGCACTGTTCATGTGTCCTTCCATCTTTCGAGTTTGGAGTTGTGTTTTCATGATTGCCTAAGTGAGTACCCTCAAGGCAATTCCTCCATTCTCACTTTTTTGGGAGCCCCAGAATGTTATGCCTAGGAGCTGTTCAGGTGTCCTCCACTTTCGAGTTGGGAGCTGTGTTTCATGATTGCTTAAGTGAGGACCCTCAAGGCAATCCTCCATTCTCACCCTTTTTCGGAGCCCCATGAATGTTATTGCCCAGCGCTGTTCAGGTGTCCTCCATTTTCGAGTTGGGAGCTGTGTTTCATGATAGCCTAAGTGCGGACCCTCAAGGCAATCCTCCATTCTCACCCTTTTTCGGAGCCCCATGAATGTTATTGCCGAGGGCTGTTCATGTGTCCTCCACTTTCGAGTTGGGAGCTGTGTTTCATGATGGCCTAAGTGAGGACCCTTAAGGCAATCTTCCATTTTCACCTTTTTTCGGAGCCGCATGAATGTTATTCCCTAGCGCGGTTCAGGTGTCCTCCACTTTCGAGTTGGGAGCTGTGTTAAAGGATTGCCAAAGTGTGGACCCTAAGGCAATCCTCCATTCTCACCCTTTTTCGGAGCCCCATGAATGTTATTGCCTAGCACTGTTCATGTGTCCTCCACTTTCGAGTTTGGAGCTATGTTTCATGATTGCCTAAGTGCGGACCCTCAAGGAAATCCTCCATTCTCACCCTTTTTCGGAGCCCCATGAATGTTATTGCCTAGGGCTGTTCACGTGTCCTCCACTTTCGAGTTTGGAGCTGTGTTTCATGATTGCCTAAGTGAGGACCCTCAAGGCAATCCTCCATTCTCACCCTTTTTCGGAGCCCCATGAATGTTATTGCCCAGCGCTGTTCATGTGTCCTCCACTTTCGAGTTTGGAGCTGTGTTTCATGATTGCCTAAGTGAGGACCCTCAAGGCAATCCTCCATTCTCACCCTTTTTCGGAGCCCCATGAATGTTATTGCCCAGCGCTGTTCATGTGTCCTCCACTTTCGAGTTTGGAGCTGTGTTTCATGATTGCCTAAGTGAGGACCCTCAAGGCAATCCTCCATTCTCACCCTTTTTCGGAGCCCCATGAATGTTATTGCCTAGCGCTGTTCATGTGTCCTCCACTTTCGAGTTTGGAGCTGTGTTTCATGATTGCCTAAGTGAGGACCCTCAAGGCAATCCTCCATTCTCACCCTTTTTCGGAGCCCCATGAATGTTATTGCCTAGCGCTGTTCATGTGTCCTCCACTTTCGAGTTTGGAGCTGTGTTTCATGATTGCCTAAGTGAGGACCCTCAAGGCAATCCTCCATTCTCACCCTTTTTCGGAGCCCCATGAATGTTATTGCCCAGCGCTGTTCATGTGTGCTCCATTTTCGAGTTTGGAGCTGTGTTTCATGATTGCCTAAGTGCGGACCCTCAAGGCAATCCTCCATTGTCACCCTTTTTCGGAGCCCCATGAATGTTATTGCCCAGCGCTGTTCATGTGTCCTCCATTTTCGAGTTTGGAGCTGTGTTTCATGATTGCCTAAGTGCGGACCCTCAAGGCAATCCTCCATTGTCACCCTTTTTCGGAGCCCCATCAATGTTATTGCCCAGCGCTGTTCATGTGTCCTCCATTTTCGAGTTTGGAGCTGTGTTTCATGATTGCCTAAGTGAGGACCCTCCAGGCAATCCTCCATTCTCACCCTTTTTCGGAGCCCCATGAATGTTATTGCCTAGGGCTGTTCATGTGCCTTCCACTTTCGAGTTTGGAGCTGTGTTTCATGATTGCCTAAGTGAGGACCCTCAAGGCAATCCTCCATTCTCACCCTTTTTCGGAGCCGTATGAATGTTATTGCCTAGCGCTGTTCATGTGTCCTCCACTTTCGAGTTTGGAGCTATGTTTCATGATTGCCTAAGTGAGGACCCTCAAGAAAATCCTCCATTCTCACCCTTTTTCGGAGCCCCATGAATGTTATTGCCTAGCACTGTTCATGTGTCCTCCACTTTCGAGTTTGGAGCTATGTTTCACGATTGCCTAAGTTTGGACCCTCAAGGCAATCCTCTATTCTCACCCTTTTTTGGAGCCCCATGAATGTTATTGCCTAGGGCTGTTCATGTGTCCTCCACTTTCCAGTTTGGAGCTGTGTTTCATGATTGCCTAAGTGAGGACGCTCAAGGCAATCCTCCATTCTCACCCTTTTTCGGAGCCCCATGAATGTTATTGCCCAGCGTTGTTCATGTGTCCTCCATTTTCGTGTTTGGAGCTCTGTTTCATGATTGCCTAAGTGCGGACCCTCAAGGCAATCCTCCATTCTCACCCTTTTTCGGAGCCCCATGAATGTTATTGCCTAGGGCTGTTCACGTGTCCTCCACTTTCGAGTTTGGAGCTGTGTTTCATGATTGCCTAAGTGAGGACCCTTTAGGCAATCCTCCATTCTCTCCCTTTTTCGGAGCCGCATGAATGTTATTGCCTAGCGCTTTTCATGTGTCCTCCACTTTCGAGTTTGGAGTTGTGTTTCATGATTGCCTAAGTGAGGACCCTCAAGAAAATCCTCCATTCTCACCCTTTTTCGGAGCCCCATGAATGTTATTGCCTAGCGCTGTTCATGTGTCCTCCACTTTCGAGTTTGGAACTATGTTTCATGATTGCCTAAGTGTGGACCCTTAAGGCAATCCTCCATTCTCACCTTTTTTCGGAGCCCCCTGAATGTTATTGCCTAGCACTGTTAATGTGTCCTCCACTTTCGAGTTTGGAGCTATGTTTCATGATTGCGTAAGTGCGGACCCTCAAGCCAATCCTCCATTCTCACCCTTTTTCGGAGCCCCATGAATGTTATTGCCTAGCGCTGTTCATGTGTCCTCCACTTTCGAGTTTGGAGCTGTGTTTCATGATTGCCTAAGTGAGGACCCTCAAGGCAATCCTCCATTCTCACCCTTTTTCGGAGCCCCATGAATGTTATTGACTAGCACTGTTCATGTGTCCTCCACTTTCGAGTTTGGAGCATATGTTTCATGATTGCCATTAAGTGCGGACCCTAGGAAGGCAATCCTCCATTCTGT